>NW_027590488.1:137755-170255 GCF_964213995.1 Mustelus asterias
CAGCTATGTAGATGCAGTGTGGTAGGGTTCGGGGCAGCTATGTAGATGCAGTGTTGTAGGGTTCGGGGCAGCTATGTAGATGCAGTGGTGCAGGGTTCGGGGGCCCAAGTGGCAGGGTTCAAGGGCAGCTATGTAGATGCAGTGTGTTGTAGGGTTCGGGGCAGCTATGTAGATGCAGTGTGTAGGGTTCGGGGCAGCTATGTAGATGCAGTGTGTAGGGTTGGGGCAGCTATGTAGATGCAGTGTGTAGGGTTCGGGGCAGCTATGTAGATGCAGTGTGTAGGGTTCGGGGCAGCTATGTAGATGCAGTGTGTAGGGTTCGGGGCAGCTATGTAGATGCAGTGTGTTGTAGGGTTCGGGGCAGCTATGTAGATGCAGTGTGTGTAGGGTTCGGGGCAGCTATGTAGATGCAGTGTGTAGGGTTCGGGGCAGCTATGTAGATGCAGTGTGTAGGGTTCGGGGCAGCTATGTAGATGCAGTGTGTAGGGTTCGGGGCAGCTATGTAGATGCAGTGTGTAGGGTTCGGGGCAGCTATGTAGATGCAGTGTGTGTAGGGTTCCTGTAGATGCAGTGTGTAGGGTCAGGGCAGCTATGTAGATGCAGTGTGTTGGGTTCGGGGCAGCTATGTAGATGCAGTGTGTAGGGTTCGGGGCAGCTATGTAGATGGCAGTGTGTTGTAGGGTTCGGGGCAGCTATGTAGATGCAGTGTGTAGGGTTCGGGGCAGCTATGTAGATGCAGTGTGTTGTAGGGTTCCGGGCAGCGATGTAGATGCAGTGTGTAGGGTTCGGGGCAGCTATGTAGATGCAGTGTGTTGTAGGGTTCGGGGCAGTTATGTAGATGCAGTGTGTAGGGTTCGGGGCAGCTATGTAGATGCAGTGTGTTGTAGGGTTCGGGGCAGTTATGTAGATGCAGTGTGTAGGGTTCGGGGCAGCTATGTAGATGCAGTGTGTGTAGGGTTCGGGGCAGCTATGTAGATGCAGTGTGTAGGGTTCGGGGCAGCTATGTAGATGCAGTGTGTTGTAGGGTTCGGGGCAGCTATGTAGATGCAGTGTGTAGGGTTTGGGGCAGCTATGTAGATGCAGTGTGTAGGGTTCGGGGCAGCTATGTAGATGCAGTGTGTAGGGTTCAGGGCAGCTATGTAGATGCAGTGTGTAGGGTTCAGGGCAGCTATGTAGATGCAGTGTGTAGGGTTCGGGGCAGCTATGTAGATGCAGTGTGTAGGGTTCAGGGCAGCTATGTAGATGCAGTGTGTAGGGTTCAGGGCAGCTATGTAGATGCAGTGTGTAGGGTTCGGGGCAGCTATGTAGATGCAGTGTGTAGGGTTCAGGGCAGCTATGTAGATGCAGTGTGTAGGGTTCGGGGCAGCTATGTAGATGCAGTGTGTAGGGTTCAGGGCAGCTATGTAGATGCAGTGTGTAGGGTTCAGGGCAGCTATGTAGATGCAGTGTGTAGGGTTCGGGGCAGCTATGTAGATGCAGTGTGTAGGGTTCGGGGCAGCTATGTAGATGCAGTGTGTAGGGTTCGGGGCAGCTATGTAGATGCAGTGTGTTGTAGGGTTCGGGGCAGCTATGTAGATGCAGTGTGTTGTAGGGTTCGGGGCAGCTATGTAGATGCAGTGTGTAGGGTTCGGGGCAGCTATGTAGATGCAGTGTGTAGGGTTCGGGGCAGCTATGTAGATGCAGTGTGTACGGTTCGGGGCAGCTATGTAGATGCAGTGTGTAGGGTTCGGGGCAGCTATGTAGATGCAGTGTGTAGGGTTCGGGGCAGCTATGTAGATGCAGTGTGTAGGGTTCGGGGCAGCTATGTAGATGCAGTGTGTAGGGTTCGGGGCCGCTATGTAGATGCAGTGCGTACGGTTCGGGGCAGTTATGTAGATGCAGTGTGTAGGGTTCGGGGCAGCTATGTAGATGCAGTGTGTAGGGTTCGGGGCAGCTATGTAGATGCAGTGTGTAGGGTTCAGGGCAGCTATGTAGATGCAGTGTGTTGTAGGGTTCAGGGCAGCTATGTAGATGCAGTGTGTTGTAGGATTCGGGGCAGCTATGTAGATGCAGTGTGTAGGGTTCAGGGCAGCTATGTAGATGCAGTGTGTAGGGTTCGGGGCAGCTATGTAGATGCAGTGTGTTGTAGGGTTCGGGGCAGCTATGTAGATGCAGTGTGTAGGGTTCGGGGCAGCTATGTAGATGCAGTGTGTAGGGTTCGGGGCAGCTATGTAGATGCAGTGTGTTGTAGGGTTCGGGGCAGCTATGTAGATGCAGTGTGTAGGGTTCGGGGCAGCTATGTAGATGCAGTGTGTAGGGTTCGGGGCAGCTATGTAGATGCAGTGTGTAGGGTTCGGGGCAGCTATGTAGATGCAGTGTGTAGGGTTCGGGGCAGCTATGTAGATGCAGTGTGTAGGGTTCGGGGCAGCTATGTCGATGCAGTGTGTAGGGTTCGGGGCAGCTATGTAGATGCAGTGTGTAGGGTTCGGGGCAGCTATGTAGATGCAGTGTGTAGGGTTCGGGGCAGCTATGTAGATGCAGTGTGTTGTAGGGTTCGGGGCAGCTATGTAGATGCAGTGTGTTGTAGGATTCGGGGCAGCTATGTAGATGCAGTGTGTAGGGTTCGGGGCAGCTATGTAGATGCAGTGCGTACGGTTCGGGGCAGTTATGTAGATGCAGTGTGTAGGGTTCGGGGCAGCTATGTAGATGCAGTGTGTAGGGTTCGGGGCAGCTATGTAGATGCAGTGTGTTGTAGGGTTCGGGGCAGCTCTGTAGATGCAGTGTGTAGGGTTCGGGGCAGCTCTGTAGATGCAGTGTGTAGGGTTCGGGGCAGCTATGTAGATGCAGTGTGTTGTAGGGTTCGGGGCAGCTATGTAGATGCAGTGTGTTGTAGGGTTCAGGGCAGCTATGTAGATGCAGTGTGTTGTAGGGTTCGGGGCAGCTATGTAGATGCAGTGTGTAGGGTTCGGGGCAGCTATGTAGATGCAGTGTGTTGTAGGGTTCGGGGCAGCTATGTAGATGCAGTGTGTAGGGTTCGGGGCAGCTATGTAGATGCAGTGTGTAGGGTTCGGGGCAGCTATGTAGATGCAGTGTGTTGTAGGGTTCAGGGCAGCTATGTAGATGCAGTGTGTTGTAGGGTTCGGGGCAGCTATGTAGATGCAGTGTGTAGGGTTCGGGGCAGCTATGTAGATGCAGTGTGTTGTAGGGTTCGGGGCAGCTATGTAGATGCAGTGTGTAGGGTTCGGGGCAGCTATGTAGATGCAGTGTGTAGGGTTCGGGGCAGCTATGTAGATGCAGTGTGTTGTAGGGTTCAGGGCAGCTATGTAGATGCAGTGTGTAGGGTTCGGGGCAGCTATGTAGATGCAGTGTGTAGGGTTCAGGGCAGCTATGTAGATGCAGTGTGTTGTAGGGTTCGGGGCAGCTATGTAGATGCAGTGTGTAGGGTTCAGGGCAGCTATGTAGATGCAGTGTGTTGTAGGGTTCGGGGCAGCTATGTAGATGCAGTGTGTAGGGTTCGGGGCAGCTCTGTAGATGCAGTGTGTAGGGTTCGGGGCAGCTATGTAGATGCAGTGTGTAGGGTTCGGGGCAGCTATGTAGATGCAGTGTGTAGGGTTCGGGGCAGCTATGTAGATGCAGTGTGTTGTAGGGTTCGGGGCAGCTATGTAGATGCAGTGTGTAGGGTTCGGGGCAGCTATGTAGATGCAGTGTGTAAGGTTCGGGGCAGCTCTGTAGATGCAGTGTGTAGGGTTCGGGGCAGGTATGTAGATGCAGTGTGTAGGGTTCGGGGCAGCTATGTAGATGCAGTGTGTTGTAGGGTTCGGGGCAGCTATGTAGATGCAGTGTGTAGGGTTCGGGGCAGCTATGTAGATGCAGTGTGTAGGGTTCGGGGCAGCTATGTAGATGCAGTGTGTAGGGTTCGGGGCAGCTATGTCGATGCAGTGTGTAGGGTTCGGGGCAGCTATGTAGATGCAGTGTGTTGTAGGGTTCGGGGCAGCTATGTAGATGCAGTGTGTAGGGTTCGGGGCAGCTATGTAGATGCAGTGTGTAGGGTTCGGGGCAAAATATGTAGATGCAGTGTGTAGGGTTCGGGGCAGCTATGTAGATGCAGTGTGTAGGGTTCGGGGCAGCTATGTAGATGCAGTGTGTAGGGTTCGGGGCAGCTATGTAGATGCAGTGTGTTGTAGGGTTCGGGGCAAAATATGTAGATGCAGTGTGTAGGGTTCCGGGCAGCTATGTAGATGCAGTGTGTAGGGTTCGGGGCAGCTATGTAGATGCAGTGTGTAGGGTTCGGGGCAGCTATGTCGATGCAGTGTGTAGGGTTCGGGGCAGCTATGTAGATGCAGTGTGTTGTAGGGTTCGGGGCAGCTATGTAGATGCAGTGTGTAGGGTTCGGGGCAGCTATGTAGATGCAGTGTGTAGGGTTCGGGGCAAAATATGTAGATGCAGTGTGTAGGGTTCGGGGCAGCTATGTAGATGCAGTGTGTAGGGTTCGGGGCAGCTATGTAGATGCAGTGTGTAGGGTTCGGGGCAGCTATGTAGATGCAGTGTGTTGTAGGGTTCGGGGCAGCTATGTAGATGCAGTGTGTAGGGTTCGGGGCAGCTATGTCGATGCAGTGTGTAGGGTTCAGGGCAGCTATGTAGATGCAGTGTGTAGGGTTCGGGGCAGCTATGTAGATGCAGTGTGTAGGGTTCGGGGCAGCTATGTAGATGCAGTGTGTAGGGTTCGGGGCAGCTATGTAGATGCAGTGTGTTGTAGGGTTCGGGGCAGCTATGTAGATGCAGTGTGTAGGGTTCGGGGCAGCTATGTAGATGCAGTGTGTTGTAGGGTTCGGGGCAGCTATGTAGATGCAGTGTGTTGTAGGGTTCGGGGCAGCTATGTAGATGCAGTGTGTAGGGTTCGGGGCAGCTATGTAGATGCAGTGTGTTGTAGGGTTCGGGGCAGCTATGTAGATGCAGTGTGTAGGGTTCGGGGCAGCTATGTAGATGCAGTGTGTAGGGTTCGGGGCAGCTATGTAGATGCAGTGTGTAGGGTTCGGGGCAGCTATGTAGATGCAGTGTGTTGTAGGGTTCAGGGCAGCTATGTAGATGCAGTGTGTAGGGTTCGGGGCAGCTATGTAGATGCAGTGTGTTGTAGGGTTCGGGGCAGCTATGTAGATGCAGTGTGTTGTAGGGTTCGGGGCAGCTATGTAGATGCAGTGTGTAGGGTTCGGGGCAGCTATGTAGATGCAGTGTGTAGGGTTCGGGGCAGCTATGTAGATGCAGTGTGTAGGGTTCGGGGCAGCTATGTAGATGCAGTGTGTTGTAGGGTTCGGGGCAGCTATGTAGATGCAGTGTGTTGTAGGGTTCGGGGCAGCTATGTAGATGCAGTGTGTAGGGTTCGGGGCAGCTATGTAGATGCAGTGTGTTGTAGGGTTCGGGGCAGCTATGTAGATGCAGTGTGTAGGGTTCGGGGCAGCTATGTAGATGCAGTGTGTTGTCGGGTTCGGGGCAGCTATGTAGATGCAGTGTGTTGTAGGGTTCAGGGCAGCTATGTAGATGCAGTGTGTAGGGTTCGGGGCAGCTATGTAGATGCAGTGTGTTGTAGGGTTCGGGGCAGCTATGTAGATGCAGTGTGTAGGGTTCGGGGCAGCTATGTCGATGCAGTGTGTAGGGTTCGGGGCAGCTATGTAGATGCAGTGTGTAGGGTTCGGGGCAGCTATGTAGATGCAGTGTGTTGTAGGGTTCGGGGCAGCTATGTAGATGCAGTGTGTAGGGTTCGGGGCAGCTATGTCGATGCAGTGTGTAGGGTTCAGGGCAGCTATGTAGATGCAGTGTGTAGGGTTCGGGGCAGCTATGTAGATGCAGTGTGTAGGGTTCGGGGCAGCTATGTAGATGCAGTGTGTAGGGTTCGGGGCAGCTATGTAGATGCAGTGTGTTGTAGGGTTCGGGGCAGCTATGTAGATGCAGTGTGTAGGGTTCGGGGCAGCTATGTAGATGCAGTGTGTTGTAGGGTTCGGGGCAGCTATGTAGATGCAGTGTGTTGTAGGGTTCGGGGCAGCTATGTAGATGCAGTGTGTTGTAGGGTTCGGGGCAGCTATGTAGATGCAGTGTGTAGGGTTCGGGGCAGCTATGTAGATGCAGTGTGTTGTAGGGTTCGGGGCAGCTATGTAGATGCAGTGTGTAGGGTTCGGGGCAGCTATGTAGATGCAGTGTGTAGGGTTCGGGGCAGCTATGTAGATGCAGTGTGTAGGGTTCGGGGCAGCTATGTAGATGCAGTGTGTTGTAGGGTTCAGGGCAGCTATGTAGATGCAGTGTGTAGGGTTCGGGGCAGCTATGTAGATGCAGTGTGTTGTAGGGTTCGGGGCAGCTATGTAGATGCAGTGTGTTGTAGGGTTCGGGGCAGCTATGTAGATGCAGTGTGTAGGGTTCGGGGCAGCTATGTAGATGCAGTGTGTAGGGTTCGGGGCAGCTATGTAGATGCAGTGTGTAGGGTTCGGGGCAGCTATGTAGATGCAGTGTGTTGTAGGGTTCGGGGCAGCTATGTAGATGCAGTGTGTTGTAGGGTTCGGGGCAGCTATGTAGATGCAGTGTGTAGGGTTCGGGGCAGCTATGTAGATGCAGTGTGTTGTAGGGTTCGGGGCAGCTATGTAGATGCAGTGTGTAGGGTTCGGGGCAGCTATGTAGATGCAGTGTGTTGTCGGGTTCGGGGCAGCTATGTAGATGCAGTGTGTTGTAGGGTTCAGGGCAGCTATGTAGATGCAGTGTGTTGTAGGGTTCAGGGCAGCTATGTAGATGCAGTGTGTAGGGTTCGGGGCAGCTATGTAGATGCAGTGTGTAGGGTTCGGGGCAGCTATGTAGATGCAGTGTGTAGGGTTCGGGGCAGCTATGTAGATGCAGTGTGTAGGGTTCGGGGCAGCTATGTAGATGCAGTGTGTAGGGTTCGGGGCAGCGATGTAGATGCAGTGTGTTGTAGGGTTCGGGGCAGCTATGTAGATGCAGTGTGTAGGGTTCGGGGCAGCTATGTAGATGCAGTGTGTTGTAGGGTTCAGGGCAGCTATGTAGATGCAGTGTGTTGTAGGGTTCGGGGCAGCTATGTAGATGCAGTGTGTAGGGTTCGGGGCAGCTATGTAGATGCAGTGTGTTGTAGGGTTCAGGGCAGCTATGTAGATGCAGTGTGTAGGGTTCGGGGCAGCTATGTAGATGCAGTGTGTTGTAGGGTTCGGGGCAGCTATGTAGATGCAGTGTGTAGGGTTCGGGGCAGCTATGTAGATGCAGTGTGTAGGGTTCGGGGCAGGTATGTAGATGCAGTGTGTAGGGTTCGGGGCAGTTATGTAGATGCAGTGTGTAGGGTTCGGGGCAGCTATGTAGATGCAGTGTGTTGTAGGGTTCGGGGCAGCTATGTAGATGCAGTGTGTAGGGTTCGGGGCAGCTATGTAGATGCAGTGTGTAGGGTTCGGGGCAGCTATGTAGATGCAGTGTGTAGGGTTCGGGGCAGCTATGTAGATGCAGTGTGTAGGGTTCGGGGCAGCTATGTAGATGCAGTGTGTAGGGTTCGGGGCAGCTATGTAGATGCAGTGTGTAGGGTTCGGGGCAGCTATGTAGATGCAGTGTGTTGTAGGGTTCGGGGCAGCTATGTAGATGCAGTGTGTTGTAGGGTTCGGGGCAGTTATGTAGATGCAGTGTGTTGTAGGGTTCGGGGCAGCTATGTAGATGCAGTGTGTAGGGTTCGGGGCAGCTATGTAGATGCAGTGTGTTGTAGGGTTCGGGGCAGCTCTGTAGATGCAGTGTGTAGGGTTCGGGGCAGCTATGTAGATGCAGTGTGTAGGGTTCGGGGCAGCTATGTAGATGCAGTGTGTAGGGTTCAGGGCAGCTATGTAGATGCAGTGTTGTAGGGTTCGGGGCAGCTATGTAGATGCAGTGTGTAGGGTTCGGGGCAGCTATGTAGATGCAGTGTGTAGGGTTCAGGGCAGCTATGTAGATGCAGTGTGTAGGGTTCGGGGCAGCTATGTAGATGCAGTGTGTAGGGTTCGGGGCAGCTATGTAGATGCAGTGTGTAGGGTTCAGGGCAGCTATGTAGATGCAGTGTGTAGGGTTCAGGGCAGCTATGTAGATGCAGTGTGTAGGGTGCGGGGCAGCTATGTAGGTGCAGTGTGTAGGGTTCGGGGCAGCTATGTAGATGCAGTGTGTAGGGTTCGGGGCAGCTATGTAGATGCAGTGTGTAGGGTGCGGGGCAGCTATGTAGATGCAGTGTGTAGGGTTCGGGGCAGCTATGTAGATGCAGTGTGTAGGGTTCGGGGCAGCTATGTAGATGCAGTGTGTAGGGTTCAGGGCAGCTATGTAGATGCAGTGTGTTGTAGGGTTCGGGGCAGCTATGTAGATGCAGTGTGTAGGGTTCGGGGCAGCTATGTAGATGCAGTGTGTTGTAGGGTTCGGGGCAGCTATGTAGATGCAGTGTGTAGGGTTCGGGGCAGCTATGTAGATGCAGTGTGTAGGGTTCAGGGCAGCTATGTAGATGCAGTGTGTTGTAGGGTTCGGGGCAGCTATGTAGATGCAGTGTGTAGGGTGCGGGGCAGCTATGTAGATGCAGTGTGTAGGGTGCGGGGCAGCTATGTAGATGCAGTGTGTAGGGTTCGGGGCAGCTATGTCGATGCAGTGTGTAGGGTTCGGGGCAGCTATGTAGATGCAGTGTGTAGGGTGCGGGGCAGCTATGTAGATGCAGTGTGTTGTAGGGTTCGGGGCAGCTATGTAGATGCAGTGTGTTGTAGGGTTCGGGGCAGCTATGTAGATGCAGTGTGTAGGGTTCAGGGCAGCTATGTAGATGCAGTGTGTAGGTTCAGGGCAGCTATGTAGATGCAGTGTGTAGGGTTCGGGGCAGCTATGTAGATGCAGTGTGTAGGTTCAGGGCAGCTATGTAGATGCAGTGTGTTGTAGGGTTCGGGGCAGCTATGTAGATGCAGTGTGTAGGGTTCGGGGCAGCTATGTAGATGCAGTGTGTAGGGTTCGGGGCAGCTATGTAGATGCAGTGTGTTGTAGGGTTCAGGGCAGCTATGTAGATGCAGTGTGTAGGGTTCGGGGCAGCTATGTAGATGCAGTGTGTAGGTTCAGGGCAGCTATGTAGATGCAGTGTGTTGTAGGGTTCGGGGCAGCTATGTAGATGCAGTGTGTAGGGTTCGGGGCAGCTATGTAGATGCAGTGTGTAGGGTTCGGGGCAGCTATGTAGATGCAGTGTGTTGTAGGGTTCGGGGCAGCTATGTAGATGCAGTGTGTAGGGTTCGGGGCAGCTATGTAGATGCAGTGTGTAGGGTTCGGGGCAGCTATGTAGATGCAGTGTGTAGGGTTCGGGGCAGCTATGTAGATGCAGTGTGTAGGGTTCGGGGCAGCTATGTAGATGCAGTGTGTAGGTTCAGGGCAGCTATGTAGATGCAGTGTGTTTTAGGGTTCGGGGCAGCCATGTAGATGCAGTGTGTAGGGTTCGGGGCAGCTATGTAGATGCAGTGTTTAGGGTTCGGGGCAGCTATGTAGATGCAGTGTGTAGGGTTCGGGGCAGCTATGTAGATGCAGTGTGTTGTAGGGTTCTGGGCAGCTATGTAAATGCAGTGTGTTGTAGCGTTCAGGGCAGCTATGTAGATGCAGTGTGTAGGGTACGGGGCAGCTATGTAGATGCAGTGTGTAGGGTTCTGGGCAGCTATGTAGATGCAGTGTGTTGTAGCGTTCAGGGCAGCTATGTAGATGCAGTGTGTAGGGTTCTGGGCAGCTATGTAGATGCAGTGTGTTGTAGCGTTCAGGGCAGCTATGTAGATGCAGTGTGTAGGGTTCAGGGCAGCTATGTAGATGCAGTGTGTAGGGTTCGGGGCAGCTATGTAGATGCAGTGTGTTGTAGGGTTCAGGGCAGCTATGTAGATGCAGTGTGTTGTAGGGTTCAGGGCAGCTATGTAGATGCAGTGTGTTGTAGGGTTCAGGGCAGCTATGTAGATGCAGTGTGTTGTAGGGTTCAGGGCAGCTATGTCGATGCAGTGTGTTGTCGGGTTCAGGGTTGTCACTGCTCCGCTGTCGCATGGCGTTGCTTGGTGGGGAACAGTCGCAGTGTGTGTGTCTGTGTGTGTCTGTGTCTGACCCCCTCTCGCTCTCACTCCCACCTCTGTCACTGTCTCTCCCCCCAGCACTGTACGAGAGCCAGACCGCGCAGAGAGCCAGACTGACCCCATACCAGGAGACCATTCCCACCGTCATTCTGCACGGTGAGAGACGCAGACTCGACCTCGCGTTCCAGGTGAGTGCGTGACCTTTCCCACGGTGCATTGTGGGAGGAAAGAGACGCGGGGAATTCCCTGCATTGCTGTGGCGCCCGCACTGCCTCCCACTGTCATTTCTGACTCTCTTGCTCATTCTCTCTTTGTCTCGCTCTCTCTGTCTCGCTCTCTTTTTCGGTCATTCTGTCTCAGACTCTCTGTCTCTCTCGCTGTCTCTCTCGCTCTCTCTGTCTTTCTCTCTCTCTGTCCCTGTCTCTCTCTGTCTCTCTATCTCTCTCACTGTCTCTCTCGCTCTGTAACCTACACATCTTTGGACACTAAGGGGCAATTTATCATGGCCAATCCACCTAACCCGCACATCTTTGGACTGTGGGAGGAAACCGGAGCACCTGGAGGAACCCACGCAGACACGGGGAGAACGTGCAAACTCTCCACAGACAGTGACCCCAAGCCGGGAATTGAACCCGCGTTGTGAGGCAGCAGTGCTAAGCACTGTGCCACCGTGCCGTCCATTGAAGGGCTATTGAGAAGGGGTGATGGGGGGAGAGACCGAGCGCGGGGAGAGGGATTGGGGGAGAGAGGGGGAAGGGAGAGTGGGCCTGATGCATCCTAGGAGCCCGTAGATGAGGGAATGGCCACCCTTCAGGGCTCCGGGCCTGTTGGGAGAAGGTCGATCTGGCCGAAGATCTATCCCAGTGCCTTTGATTTGCAGATTCAGGCTTGGAAAGGCCCCTGCGGCCTAGTATGAAAAGGCTGATTTGAAGCCTGAATTTCAGTCTCCCTGGGACGCCGCCCGCCAAGAATTCCTGGCTTTTCCCCTGACAGGAAGAAGGTGGGAATGCTGAACTTCCGGGTCAGGGGAAAGGAGTTTTTAACTGATCAGGGAGGAGAGTGTTTTCTCTTGTTTTGCTGATTAGCTGGGAGGAGGGAGGGGGACATACATTCGCTGCCAACCGCGTAGGGACAGTGACTCACTCCGTCTACACCTCCCCCACCCTTGGGTGAGGAATTTCCTTCTGCCCCTCCCCCACTGCTCCCATTAAACCACCCCCCCCCCCTCTCCCCGGCCGGTTTGGACACCCTGCAGGCACCTTTGTTGTTCCGCCATTCCTTGCTGTGCACCCACGCCATTTACCCTCCCAGCACCAACAGGGCGAACCCGCCCCAGGACAAAAGGCCAATCGCTAGACTGGGGACGGGATAGGCAAGGCGGGGGGGGGTGGGGGGGGGGGGGGGGGAGCGTCAGGAAGTGAGGGGCATTTCCGGAACGCTGACTATCTCTCCGCTCCCCACTCTCCGGCTCCCTCGTTCACTCATGTACGTCTCCCCTCCACCCCTCTCTCCCTTTCCCTCCCTCTGCCCACTTTCTCCCTTTGCAAGTACCTCTCCGCATTGCATCTAACTCCTGGGAGTGTTTGATGGGGACAGTGTAGAGGGAGCTTTACTCTGTATCTAACCCCGTGCTGCACCTGTCCTGGGAATGTTTGATGGGGGACAGTGTAGAGGGAGCTTTACTCTGTATCTAACCCCGTGCTGTCCCTGTCCTGGGAGTGTTTGATGGGGGACAGTGTAGAGGGAGCTTTACTCTGTATCTAACCCCGTGCTGTCCCTGTCCTGGGAGTGTTTCATGGGGGACAGTGTAGAGGGAGCTTTACTCTGTATCTAACCCCGTGCTGTACCTGTCCTGGGAGTGTTTGATGGGGGGACAGTGTAGAGGGAGCTTTACTCTGTATCTAACCCCGTGCTGTACCTGTCCTGGGAGTGTTTGATGGGGGGACAGTGTAGAGGGAGCTTTACTCTGTATCTAACCCCGTGCTGTACCTGTCCTGGGAGTGTTTGATGGGGGGACAGTGTAGAGGGAGCTTTACTCTGTATCTAACCCCGTGCTGTACCTGTCCTGGGAGTGTTTGATGGGGGACAGTGTAGAGGGAGCTTTACTCTGTATCTAATCCCATGCTGTACCTGTCCTGGGAGTGTTTGATGGGGACAGTGTAGAGGGAGCTTTACTCTGTATCTAACCCCGTGCTGTACCTGTCCTGGGAGTGTTTGATGGGGACAGTGTAGAGGGAGCTTTACTCTGTATCGAACCCCGTGCTGTCCCTGTCCTGGGAGTGTTTGATGGGGGAATGGTATAGAGGGAGTTTACTCTGTATCTAACCCCGTGCAGTACCTGTCCTGGGAGTGTTTGATGGGGGAACGGTATAGAGGGAGCTTCACTCTGTATCTAACCCCGTGCTGTCCCTGTCCTGGGAGTGTTTCATGGGGGACAGTGTAGAGGGAGCTTTACTCTGTATCTAACCCCGTGCTGTACCTGTCCTGGGAGTGTTTGATGGGGGACAGTGTAGAGGGAGCTTTACTCTGTATCTAACCCTGTGCTGTACCTGTCCTGGGAGTGTTTGATGGGGGACAGTGTAGAGGGAGCTTTACTCTGTATCTAACCCCGTGCTGTACCTGTCCTGGGAGTGTTTGATGGGGGACAGTGTAGAGGGAGCTTTACTCTGTATCTAACCCTGTGCTGTACCTGTCCTGGGAGTGTTTGATGGGGGACAGTGTAGAGGGAGCTTCACTCTGTATCTAACCCCGTGCTGTACCTGTCCTGGGAGTGTTTGATGGGGGACAGTGTAGAGGGAGCTTTACTCTGTATCTAACCCCGTGCTGTACCTGTCCTGGGAGTGTTTGATGGGGGACAGTGTAGAGAGAGCTTCTGTTGAGACTTGGGAGCAGTGTCTTTGTAGAGATTGATTGTTAGGCATTTGAGATAATTTACAACCCTTTTTTTCCAGGATGGGCCCTCGAGATACCTGCGATGTACGGTGTATATCGAAGGAAGGCCATTGATTTTGGACTTGGAGCAGAATGAGTACGTAATTATCTGTCGATTTTGCAGAGGAGCTGACTGACTCACATGTAGGCATTGAATCACACAGGAGAGGCCCTTCAGCCCATCGAGTCTGCACTGGTACAGAGAAACACCTGAACCCCAACCTAGCCCCGTTTCCCAGCACTTGGCCCATAGCCCTGCATGTTATAAGAACATAAGAAATAGGATCAGGAGTAGGCCATCTAGCCCCTCGAGCCTGCCCCGCCATTCAATAAGATCATGGCTGATCTGATAGTGGATCAGTTCCATAATCCCTAATTCCCTTACCGATCAGGAATCCATCTATCCGTGATTTAAACATATTCAACGAGGTAGCCTCCACCGCTTCAGCGGGCAGAGAATTCCAGAGATTCACCACCCTCTGAGAGAAGAAGTTCCTCCTCAACTCTGTCCTAAACTGACCCCCCTTTATTTTGAGGCTGTGCCCTCTAGTTCTAGCTTCCTTTCTAAGTGGAAAGAATCTCTCCACCTCTACCCTATCCAGCCCCTTCATTATCTTATAGGTCTCTATAAGATCCCCCCTCAGCCTTCTAAATTCCAACGAGTACAAACCCAATCTGCTCAGTCTCTCCTCATAATCAACACCCCTCATAAGAACATAAGAAATAGGAGCAGGAGTAGGCCATCTAGCCCCTCGAGCCTGCCCCGCCATTCAATAAGATCATGGCTGATCTGAAGCGAATCAGTTCCACTTACCCGCCTGCTCCCCATATCCCCTAATTCCCTTATCGATCAGAAAACTATCTACCCGTGATTTAAACATATTCAACGAGGAAGCCTCCACCACTTCAATGGGCAGAGAATTCCAGAGATTCACTACCCTCTGAGAGAAGAAGTTCCCCCTCAACTCTGTTCTGAACCGGCCCCCCCTTATTTTGAGGCTGTGCCCTCTAGTTCTAGCTTCCTTTCTAAGTGGAAAGAATCTCTCCACCTCTACCCTATCCAGCCCCTTCATTATCTTATATGCCTCTATAAGATCACCCCTCAGCCTTCTAAACTCCAACGAGTACAAACCTAATCTGCTCAGTCTCTCCTCATAATCAACACCCCTCATCTCTGGTATCAACCTGGTGAACGTTCTCTGCACTCCCTCCAAGGCCAATACACCCTCCCGCAAAAAAGGGGACCAATACTGCACACAGTATTCCAGCTGCGGCCTCACCAATGCCCTGTACAGATGCAGCAAGACATCTCTGCTTTTACATTCTATCCCCCTCGCGATATAGGCCAACATCCCATTTGCCTTCTTGATCACCTGTTGCACCTGCAGACTGGGTTTTTGCGTCTCATGCACAAGGACCCCCAGGTCCCTTTGCACAGTAGCATGTTGTAATTTTCTTCCATTTAAATAATAATCCAATTTGCTATTATTTCTTCCAAAGTGAATAACCTCGCATTTGCCAACGTTATACTCCATCTGCCAGATCCTCGCCCACTCACTCAGCCTGTCCAAATCTCTCTGCAGACCTTCCGCTTCCTCCACACAATTCACTTTCCCACTTATCTTCGTGTCGTCAGCAAACTTTGTTACCCTACACTCAGTCCCCTCCTCCAGATCGTCGATATAAATGGTAAATACTTGAGGCCCCAGCACCGATCCCTGCGGCACGCCACTAGTCACCATCTGCCAACCAGAAAAGCACCCATTTATTCCGACTCTCTGCTTCCTGTCGGAAAGCCAATCCCCAATCCACGCTAACACCCTACCCCCAACTCCGTGTGGCCCAATCTTCTTCAGCAACCTTTTGTGAGGCACCTTATCAAACGCCTTTTGGAAATCCAAAAACACCGCATCCACCGGTTCCCCTCCGTCAACCTTGCCAAGTGTTCATCCAGGTACTCCACCACGCTCCCCGGCAGCGCATTCCAGACCCTCACCACCCTCTGGGTAAAAACACTCTCCCTCACATGCCCCCCTTCTGATCCTTACCTTGAACCTCTGCCCCCCTTGTGACTGACCCTTCAACTTCATTACTCGGGGCACAGAGTACAAGGAAGTTTTGCTGAATTTATACCAGACATGAGTTAGATCTCTGCTGGATGACTGCGCACAGTTCTGGGTGCCGCACTATAAGACCATAGGATACAGGAGCAGAGTGGTAGGCACGGGGGCGCAGTGGTTAGCACTGCTGCCTCACAGCGTCAGGGACCCGGAGTCGAATCCCGGCTCGGGTCACTGTCTGTGTGGAGTCTGCACATTCTCCCCGTATCTGCGTGGGTTTCCTCCGGGTGCTCCGGTTTCCTCCCACAGTCCAAAGATGTGCAGGTTAGATGGATTGGCTGTGCTAAATTGCCCCTCAGCACTGATCCTCCCACAGTGCGGTGCTCCCTCAGCGCCGACCCTCCCACAGTGCGGCGCTCTCTCAGCACTGACCCTCCCACAGTGCGGCGCTCTCTCAGCACTGACCCTCCCACAGTGCAGCGCTCCCTCAGCACCGACCCTCCCACAGTGCGGCGCTCCCTCAGCACCGACCCTCCCACAGTGCGGCGCTCCCTCAGCACTGACCCTCCCACAGTGCGGCGCTCCCTCAGCACCGACCCTCCCACAGTGCGGCGCTCCCTCAGCACTGACCCTCCCACAGTGCGGCGCTCCCTCAACACTGACCCTCCCACAATGCGGCGCTCCCTCAGCACTGACCCTCCCACAGTGCGGCGCTCCCTCAGCACTGACTCTCCCACAGTGCGGCGCTCCTCCAGTGCTCTGCCACTCTCTGAGGGATAGTGAGCGGGCGAGGGGGATGAATATGGATGTCGTGTTGCCCAAGAGCTGTAGCTGCCCCGTTGTTTCTGACAATCTCTCAGGATGAGATCCACATCGATCTCCATCTTTCTGCGCCAGTCGTGAGAGTTGGGAACTCTTTGCGTCCGGAGGTCACTGTCCCCCGCTTGTGATGCTTCACTTAATATCCACTTAGCCCCCTCTCCCCTCCGTATTTTCCCTCAGGAACCTCCTCTCTGGTCATCACCACCTGATGTATTACCTTCCCAACGGGACCTTGGTGACGGATGAAGACAGCCACCCGGTAAGTAGGCCGCGCACCATTGGTCCAGTAGGGAGACTTGGAGAGCAAGATTCGGGGCAGGTGGGGAGGGGCGGAAGCCTCGTCACAAAGACTTTGCAAAGACCAGCGGACATTTTAGGGTTGAGTTGCGTTGAGTTGCGTTGCATCCTGGGGGTTGCCATTGACCAGAAACATTCCGACTCTCTCCCGGCATCTCCCCCTCATTCTCCCTTCCGGAAATCTCAAATCATTTGAAACTCCCTCTCGCCCCCATGTCCCCCCAATTCGCACCAAGACACCATTCACCCCTCCCAAACTCCCATCCTCACTTACCGATCTATCTAGTCCCTCCACCCCCTCTCTATCTCTGTAACCTCCTCCAGCCCCTACACCCCCTCCCTATCTGTAACCTCCTCCAGCCCCGATACCCCCTCCCTATCTCTGTAACCTCCTCCAGCCTTCGACACCATCTCCCATTCTCGTAACTTCCTCCAGCCCCGACACCCCTCCCTATCTCTGTAACCTCCTCCAGCCCCTACACCCCCTCCCTATCTCTGTAATCTCCTCCAGCCCCTACACCCCCTCCCTATCTCTATAACCTCCTCCAACCCCTACACCCCCTCCCTATCTCTGTAACCTCCTCCAGCCCCTACACCCCCTCCCTATCTCTGTAACCTCCCCCAGCCCCTGCACCCCCTCCCTATCTCTGTAACCTCCTCCAGCCCCTGCACCCCCTCCCTATCTCTGTAACCTCCTCCAGCCCCTACACCCCCTCTCTATCTCTGTAACCTCCTCCAGCCCCTACACCCCCTCCCTATCTGTAACCTCCTCCAGCCCCGATACCCCCTCTCTATCTCTGTAACCTCCTCCAGCCCCTACACCCCCTCTCTATCTCTGTAACCTCCTCCAGCCCCTACACCCCCTCCCTATCTGTAACCTCCTCCAGCCCCGACACCCCTCCCTATCTCTGTAACCTCCTCCAGCCTTCGACACCCTCTCCCCTTCTCGTAACCTCCTCCAGCCCCTACACCCCCTCCCTATCTGTAACCTCCTCCAGCCCCGATACCCCCTCCCTATCTCTGTAACCTCCTCCAGCCTTCGACACCCTCTCCCCTTCTCGTAACCTCCTCCAGTCCCGACACCCCTCCCTATCTCTGTAACCTCCTCCAGCCCCTACACCCCCTCCCTATCTCTGTAATCTCCTCCAGCCCCTACACCCCCTCCCTATCTCTGTAACCTCCTCCAACCCCTACACCCCCTCCCTATCTCTGTAACCTCCACCAGCCCCTACACCCCCTCCCTATCTCTGTAACCTCCCCCAGCCCCGACACTCCCTCCCTATCTCTGTAACCTCCTCCAGCCCCTACACCTCTTCCTATCTCTGTAACCTCCTCCAACCCCTACACCCCCTCCCTATCTCTGTAACCTCCTCCAGCCCCTACACCCCCTCCCTATCTCTGTAACCTCCCCCAGCCCCTGCACCCCCTCCCTATCTCTGTAACCTCCTCCAGCCCCTGCACCCCCTCCCTATCTCTGTAACCTCCTCCAGCCCCTACACCCCCTCTCTATCTCTGTAACCTCCTCCAGCCCCTACACCCCCTCCCTATCTCTGTAACCTCCTCCAGCCCCGATACCCCCTCTCTATCTCTGTAACCTCCTCCAGCCCCTACACCCCCTCTCTATCTCTGTAACCTCCTCCAGCCCCTACACCCCCTCCCTATCTGTAACCTCCTCCAGCCCCGATACCCCCTCCCTATCTCTGTAACCTCCTCCAGCCTTCGACACCCTCTCCCCTTCTCGTAACCTCCTCCAGCCCCGACACCCCTCCCTATCTCTGTAACCTCCTCCAGCCCCTACACCCCCTCTCTATCTCTGTAACCTCCTCCAGCCCCTACACCCCCTCCCTATCTGTAACCTCCTCCAGCCCCGATACCCCCTCCCTATCTCTGTAACCTCCTCCAGCCTTCGACACCCTCTCCCCTTCTCGTAACCTCCTCCAGTCCCGACACCCCTCCCTATCTCTGTAACCTCCTCCAGCCCCTACACCCCCTCCCTATCTCTGTAATCTCCTCCAGCCCCTACACCCCCTCCCTATCTCTGTAACCTCCTCCAACCCCTACACCCCCTCCCTATCTCTGTAACCTCCACCAGCCCCTACACCCCCTCCCTATCTCTGTAACCTCCCCCAGCCCCGACACTCCCTCCCTATCTCTGTAACCTCCTCCAGCCCCTACACCCCTTCCTATCTCTGTAACCTCCCCCAGCCCCTGCACCCCCTCCCTATCTCTGTAACCTCCTCCAGCCCCTACACCCCCCTCCCTATTTCTGTAACCTCCTCCAGCCCCTACACCCCTCCCTATCTCTGTAACCTCATCCAGTCCCTACACCCCCTCCCTATCTCTGTAACCTCCTCCAGTCCCTACACCCCCCTCCCTATCTCTGTAACCTCCTCCAGCCCCTACACCCCCTCCCTATCGCTGTAACCCCTCCAGCCCCTACACCCCCTCCCTATCTCTGTAACCTCCTCCAGCCCCGACACCCCTTCCCTATCTCTGTAACCTCCTCCAGCCTCCGACACCCTCTCCCAATCTCGTAACCTCCTCCAGCCCCGACACCCCCTCCCTATCTCTGTAACCTCCTCCAGCCCCTACACCCCTCCCTATCTCTGTAACCTCCTCCAGCCCCTACACCCCTCCCTATCTCTGTAATCTCCTCCAGCCCCTGCACCCCCTCCCTATCTCTGTAACCTCCTCCAACCCCTACACCCCCTCCCTATCTCTGTAACCTCCTCCAGCCCCTACACCCCCTCCCTAACTCTGTAACCTCCTCCAGCCCCTACACCTCCTCCCTATCTCTGTAACCTCCCCCAGCCCCTACACCCCCTCCCTATCTCTGTAACCTCCTCCAGCCCCTACACCCCCTCCCTATCTCTGTAACCTCCTCCAGCCCCTACACCCCCTTCCTATCTCTGTAACCTCCTCCAGCCCCTACACCCCTCCCTATCTCTGTAACCTCATCCAATCCCTACACCCCCTCCCTTTCTCTGTAACCTCCTCCAGTCCCTACACCCCCTCCCTATCTCTGTAACCTCCTCCAGCCCCTACACCCCCTCCCTGTCTCTGTAACCTCCTCCAGCCCCTACACCCCCTCCCTATCTCTGTAACCTTCTCCAGCCCCTACACCCCCTCCCTATCTCTGTAACCTCCTCCAGCCCCTACTCCCCCTCCCTATCTCTGTAACCTCCCCCAGCCCCTACAACCTTCCGAGATCTCTGTGTTCCTCCAATTCCGGCCTCTCGAGCATCCCCCGATTCCCATCGCTCCGCCATTGGCGGCCGTGCCTTCAGCTGCCTGGGGGGCCCTAAACTCTGGAATTCCCTCCCTAAACTCTCCACCTCTCTCTCTGTGTGTCTCTTTCTCTCTGACTCTCTCTCCCTCTCACTCTTTCTCTGCCTCTGTCTCTCAATCTCTGTCTCTCTCTCTGTCTCCCTCTCTCTCTGTCTCTCTCTCTCTGTCTCCCTCTCTCTGTCTCTCTCTATCTCTGTCTCTCTCTCTCTGTCTACCTCTGTCTCTCTCTGTCTCTGAATCTCTCTCTGCCTCTCTCTCTCTCTTCTGTCTCTCTCTGTCTCTCTCTCTGTCTCTCTCTCCGTCTCTCTCTCTCTCTGTCCCTCTCTCTGTCTCTCTCTCTGTCTCTCTCTGTCTCTCTCTCTGTCTCTCTCTCTTTGTCTCTCTCTCTCTCTCTCTGTCTCTCTCTCTCTCTCTCTGTCTCTCTCTCTCTCTCTCTGTCTCTCGCTCTCTGTCTCTTCCTCTCTCTCTCTGTCTCTCTCTCTCTCTGGGTCTCTCTCTCCATTCTCTCCTTTAAGACGTTACTTCAAACGGACCTATTTTGTTGATCTGTCGCTGCCTCTCCCAATATCTCCTCATCCATCTCGTGTTCTATCTGAAAACAGTCCTGTGATGCTATTGGGACATTTAGGAACATTAAAGGTGTTGTCAAATCCAGTGACTTGTCTGTGCTCGGGTTAGTCTGCAGCCTGTGGAGGTTGTAACATTGAAGGTACAAGACTTTCCAATCCTTATGGACTTGTTTCCAGCCTCGTAACAAGGGTGGCAACTCTGGGTGGTCCCCCGATGAAGCCAATAGCTTTTCCTGAGTGAGTCAGTTTGAGGCAGTCTGCCAGGTAGCAGGCTCTCAGACACAGGGAAGGGAATAGATCCCCACCCAGTCAGTTAAAACAAGGTGGGCGGGCACGGCGGCACAATGGTTAGCACTGCTGCCTCACAGCGCCAGGGAACCGGGTTCGATTCCCGGCTCGGGTCACTGTCTGTGTGTGGAGTCTGCACGTTCTCCCCGTGTCTGCGTGGGTTTCCTCCGGGGTGCGCCGGTCTCACCCTACAGTTCAAAGGTGTGTAGGTTAGGTGGATTGGCCATGCTAAATTGTCCCTTAGTGTCCAAAGATGTGCAGGTTAGGTGGATTGGCCATGCTAAATTGCCTCTTAGTGTCCAAAGATGTGTGGGTTAGGGGGATTGGCCGTGCTAAATTGCCCCTTAGCGTCCAAAGATGTGTGGGTTAGGGGGATTGGCCATGCTAAATTGCCTCTTAATGTCCAAAGATGTGCAGGTTAGGTGGACTAGCCATGCTAAATTGCCTCTTAGTGTCCAAAGATGTGCAGGTTAGGTGGATTGGCCATGCTAAATTGCCTCTTAGTGTCCAAAGATGTGTGGGTTAGGTGGATTGGCCATGCTAAATTGCCTCTTAGTGTCCAAAGATGTGCGGGTTAGGTGGATTGGCCATGCTAAATTGCCCCTTAGTGTCCAAAGATGTGCAGGTTAGGTGGATTGGCCATGCTCAATTGCCCCTTAGTGTCCAAAGATGTGCAGGTTCGGGGGATTGGCCATGCTAAATTGCCTCTTAGTGTCCAAAGATGTGCAGATTAGGGGGATTGGCCATGCTAAATTGCCCCTTAGTGTCCAAAGATGTGCAGGTTCGGTGGATTGGCCATGCTAAATTGCCTCTTAGTGTCCAAAGATGTGCAGGTTAGGTGGATTGGCCATGCTAAATTGCCCCTTAGTGTCCAAAGATGTGCAGATTAGGGGGATTGGCCGTGCTAAATTGCCTCTTGGTGTTGGGGGATTAGCGGGGTGAATGTGTGGGGTTACGGGGATAGAGACTGGGTGGGATTGTTGTCGGTAGAGGCTTGATGGGCCGAAAGGCCTCCTTCTGCACTGTAGGGATTCCATGAAGGGGGCACAGGAAAGGCCTCCAAGCTAAAGGTAGGTTTGCGATAGCGGACTGACTCCGTGCTGAGAGGTGCTGGGGACAGCTGACACCGCAACATCCACGCATACTAATGAGGAACACAAGATGGCCATTCGGCCCCACAAGCATGCTTCACACTTTAGTGAGATCCTGGCTTTCCCACATCTACCTTTGGATCCGGGGAATGTTTAAGTTGGACACGACCACAGGTCTGAGAGTTTGCTTGCCATCTGTGTGCTATACAGACAAAGCATACCGTTCATAGAGCACATAGATTTGATTTATTATTGTCACATGTATTGGGTCACAGTGAAAAGTATTGTTTCTTGCTCGCTATACAAAGCATACCGTTCATAGAGAAGGAAAGGAGTGGGTGCAGAATGTAGTGTTACAGTCATAGCTAGGGTGTGGAGAAAGATCAACTTAATATATGGTAGGTTTATTCAAAAGTCTGACGGCAGCAGGGAAGAAGCTGTTCTTGAGTCGGTTGGTACGTGACCTCAGACTTTTGTATCTTTTCCCCGATGGAAGAAGGTGGAAGAGAGAATGTCCGGCGTGCGTGGGGTCCTTGATTATGCCTGCTGCTTTTCCCGAGGCAGCAGGAAGTGTAGACG
The DNA here is from genome assembly GCF_964213995.1 of Mustelus asterias. Taxonomy (NCBI): domain Eukaryota; kingdom Metazoa; phylum Chordata; class Chondrichthyes; order Carcharhiniformes; family Triakidae; genus Mustelus; species Mustelus asterias. Next base: position 159,721 of record NW_027590488.1, read on the forward strand.
GAGTCAATGGATGGGAGGCTGGTTTGTGTGACGGACTGGGCTACATTCACCACACTTTGTAGTTTCTTGCGGTCTTGGGCAGAGCAGGAGCCCATACCAAGCTGTTACAGAGAATAGCAGCCCCTGTGTATATTATAGAGAATAGCAGCCCCTGTGTATATTATAGAGAATAGCAATCCCTGTGTATATTATAGACACTAGCAGTCCCTGTGTATATTATAGTGAATAGCAGCCCTGTGTATATTATAGAGAATAGCAATCCCTGTGTATATTATAGAGACTAGCAGTCCCTGTGTATATTATAGAGAATAGCAGCCCCTGTGTATATTATAGAGAATAGCAGCCCCTGTGTATATTATAGTGAATAGCAGCCCTGTGTATATTATAGAGAATAGCAGCCCCGTGTATATTATAGAGAATAGCAGCCCCTGTGTATATTATAGAGAATAACAGCCCCTGTGTATATTATAGAGAATAGCAGCCCCTGTGTATATTATAGAGAATAGCAGCCTCTGTGTATATTATAGAGAATAGCAGCCCCGTGTATATTATAGAGAATAGCAGCCCCTGTGTATATTATAGAGAATAGCAGCCTCTGTGTATATTATAGAGAATAGCAGCCCCTGTGTATATTAGAGAGAATAGCACCCCCTGTGTATATTATAGAGAATAGCAGCCCCTGTGTATATAATAGAGAATAGCAGTCCCTGTGTATATTATAGAGAATAGCAGACCCTGTGTATATTATAGAGAATAGCAGCCCCTGTGTATATAATAGAGAATAGCTGTCCCTGTGTATATTATAGAGAATAGCAGCCCCTGTGTATATTATAGAGAATAGCAGCCCCTGTGTATATTACAGAGAATAGCAGCCCCTGTGTATATTATAGAGAATAGCAGCTCCTGTGTATATTATAGAGAATAGCAGCTCCTGTGTATATTATAGAGAATAGCAGCTCCTGTGTATATTATAGAGAATAGCAGCTCCTGTGTATATTATAGAGAATAGCAGCCCCTGTGTATATTATAGAGAATAGCAGCCCCTGTGTATATTATAGAGAATAGCAGCCCCTGTGTATATTACAGAGAATAGCAGCCCCTGTGTATATTATAGAGAATAGCAGCTCCTGTGTATATTATAGAGAATAGCAGCTCCTGTGTATATTATAGAGAATAGCAGCCCCTGTGTATATTATAGAGAAGAGCAGCCCCTGTGTATATTACAGAGAATAGCAGCCCCTGTGTATATTACAGAGAATAGCAGCCCCTGTGTATATTATGGAGAATAGCAGTCCCTGTGTATATTATAGAGAATAGCAGCTCCTGTGTATATTATGGAGAATAGCAGCCCCTGTGTATATTATAGAGAAGAGCAGCCCCTGTGTATATTACAGAGAATAGCAGCCCCTGTGTATATTACAGAGAATAGCAGCCCCTGTGTATATTATGGAGAATAGCAGTCCCTGTGTATATTATAGAGAATAGCAGCCCCTGTGTATATTACAGAGAATAGCAGCCCCTGTGTATATTACAGAGAATAGCAGCCCCTGTGTATATTACAGAGAATAGCAGCCCCTGTGTATATTATGGAGAATAGCAGTCCCTGTGTATATTATAGAGAATAGCAGCCCCTGTGTATATTATAGAGAATAGCAGCCCCTGTGTATATTATGGAGAATAGCAGTCCCTGTGGATATTATAGAGAATAGCAGACCCTGTGTATATTATGGAGAATAGCAGTCCCTGTGTATATTATGGAGAATAGCAGTCCCTGTGGATATTATAGAGAATAGCAGCTCCTGTGTATATTATAGAGAATAGCAGCCCCTGTGTATATTACAGAGAATAGCAGCCCCTGTGTATATTACAGAGAATAGCAGCCCCTGTGTATATTATGGAGAATAGCAGTCCCTGTGTATATTATAGAGAATAGCAGTCCCTGTGTATATTATAGAGAATAGCAGCCCCTGTGTATATTATAGAGAATAGCACCCCCTGTGTATATTATAGAGAATAGCAGTCCCTGTGTATATTATAGAGAATAGCAGTCCCTGTGTATATTATAGAGAATAACAGTCCCTGTGTATATTATAGAGAATAGCAGTCCCTGTGTATATTATAGAGAATAGCAGCCCCTGTGTATATAATAGAGAATAGCAGCCCCTGTGTATATAATAGAGAATAGCAGCCCCTGTGTATATTATGGAGAATAGCAGCCCCTGTGTATATTATAGAGAATAGCAGCCCCTGTGTATATTATAGAGAATAACAGTCCCTGTGTATATTATAGAGAATAGCAGTCCCTGTGTATATTATAGAGAATAGCAGCCCCTGTGTATATAATAGAGAATAGCAGCCCCTGTGTATATAATAGAGAATAGCAGCCCCTGTGTATATTACAGAGAATAGCACCCCCTGTGTATATTATAGTGAATAGGAGCCCCTGTGTATATTATAGAGAATAGCAGCCCCTGTGTATATAATAGAGAATTAGTTGTAAGTATTCGCATTCCAACCATTATTCATGTAAATTGAGTCTGTGTCTTTATAAACTCTGTTTGTGAACAGAATTTCCACTCACCTGAAGAAGGGGCTTAGAGCTTCGAAAGCTTGTGTGGCTTTTGCTACCAAATAAACCTGTTGGACTTTAACCTGGTGTTGTTAGACTTCTTACTCTAATAGAGAATAGCAGCCCCTGTGTATATTATAGTGAATAGCAGCCCCTGTGTATATAATAGAGAATAGCAGCCCCTGTGTATATTATAGAGAATAGCAGCCTCTGTGTATATTATAGAGAATAGCAGCCCCTGCGTATATTACAGAGAATAGCAGCCCCTGTGTATATTATAGAGAATAGCAGCCCCTGTGTATATTATAGAGAATAGCAGCCCCTGTGTATATTATAGAGAATAGCAGCCTCTGTGTATATTATAGTGAATAGCAGCCCCTATGTATATTATAGAGAATAGCAGCCCCTGTGTATATTATAGAGAATAGCAGCCCCTGTGTATATTATAGAGAATAGCAGCCCCTGTGTATATTATAGAGAATAGCAGCTCCTGTGTATATTATAGAGAATAGCAGCCTCTGTGTATATTATAGTGAATAGCAGCCCCTGTGTATATTATAGAGAATAGCAGCCCCTGTGTATATTATAGAGAATAGCAGCCCCTGTGTATATTATAGAGAATAGCAGCTCCTGTGTATATTATAGAGAATAGCAGCCCTGTGTATATTATAGAGAATAACAGCCCCTCTGTATATTATAGAGAATAGCAGTCCCTGTGTATATTATAGAGAATAGCAGCCTCTGTGTATATTATAGTGAATAGCAGCCCCTATGTATATTATAGAGAATAGCAGCCCCTGTGTATATTATAGAGAATAGCAGCCCCTGTGTATATTATAGAGAATAGCAGCCCCTGTGTATATTATAGAGAATAGCAGCCCCTATGTATATTATAGAGAATAGCAGCCCCTGTGTATATTATAGAGAATAGCAGTCCCTGTGTATATTATAGAGAATAGCAGCCCCTGTGTATATTATAGAGAATAGCAGTCCCTGTGTATATTATAGAGAATAGCAGTCCCTGTGTATATTATAGTGAATAGCAGCCCCTGTGGATATTATAGAGAATAGCAGACCCTGTGTATATTATAGAGAATAGCAGCCCCTGTGTATATTATAGAGAATAGCAGCCCCTGTGTATATTATAGAGAATAGCAGCCCCTGTGTATATTATAGAGAATAGCAGCCCCTGTGTATATTATAGAGAATAGCAGCCCCTGTGTATATTATAGAGAATAGCAGCCCCTGTGTATATTATAGAGAATAGCAGCCCCTGTGTATATTATAGAGAATAGCAGCTCCTGTGTATATTATAGTGAATAGCAGCCCCTGTGTATATTATAGAGAATAGCAGCCCCTGTGTATATTATAGAGAATAGCAGCCCCTGTGTATATTATAGAGAATAGCAGTCCCTGTGTATATTATAGAGAATAGCAGCCCCTGTGTATATTATAGAGAATAGCAGCTCCTGTGTATATTATAGTGAATAGCAGCCCCTGTGTATATTATAGAGAATAGCAGCCCCTGTGTATATTATAGAGAATAGCAGCCCCTGTGTATATTATAGAGAATAGCAGCCCCTGTGTATATTATAGAGAATAGCAGCCCCTGTGTATATTATAGAGAATAGCAGCCCCTGTGTATATTATAGAGAATAGCAGCTCCTGTGTATATTATAGTGAATAGCAGCCCCTGTGTATATTATAGAGAATAGCAGCCCCTGTGTATATTATAGAGAATAGCAGCCCCTGTGTATATTATAGAGAATAGCAGCCCCTGTGTATATTATAGAGAATAGCAGCCCCTGTGTATATTATAGTGAATAGCAGCCCCTGTGTATATTATAGTGAATAGCAGCCCCTGTGTATATTATAGAGAATAGCAGCCCCTGTGTATATTATAGTGAATAGCAGCCCCTGTGTATATTATAGAGAATAGCAGCCCCTGTGTATATTATAGAGAATAGCGGCCCCTGTGTATATTATAGAGAATAGCAGCCCCTGTGTATATTATAGAGAATAGCAGCCCCTGTGTATATTATAGAGAATAGCGGCCCCTGTGTATATTATAGAGAATAGCAGCCTCTGTGTATATTATAGAGAATAGCAGCCCCTGTGTATATTATAGAGAATAGCGGCCCCTGTGTATATTATAGAGAATAGCAGCCCCTGTGTATATTATAGAGAATAGCAGCCCCTGTGTATATTATAGAGAATAGCAGCCCCTGTGTATATTATAGAGAATAGCGGCCCCTGTGTATATTATAGAGAATAGCAGCCCCTGTGTATATTATAGAGAATAGCAGCCCCTGTGTATATTATAGAGAATAGCGGCCCCTGTGTATATTATAGAGAATAGCAGCCTCTGTGTATATTATAGAGAATAGCAGCCCCTGTGTATATTATAGAGAATAGCGGCCCCTGTGTATATTATAGAGAATAGCAGCCCCTGTGTATATTATAGAGAATAGCAGCCCCTGTGTATATTATAGAGAATAGCAGCCTCTTTGTCTGTAACAGGGAACTGGAGCCTGGTGTGTAATACGGGAGGAGTGTCTGGGGAAGCCGCCTGTGATGGGCACGTTTGTAATAAATTTCTCTTTTTTATGTTTTTGCAGATTAACTGTTATTACCACGGCGTCGTTGAGGGTTTCCCGGACTCCAGGGTCAGTGTCAGTGTCTGTCCAGCTCTGAGGTATGTACTTGAGGGTCAGATCTGTGTGTCTGCAACACCTCTCTTCCTACACTTCAAACGCAGTGAGTCGTCGCGATCTGGAAGGCGCCGCACTGTAAGAAGATGCAATCCGAACTTTCAAAAAGGGGGGAATTGGAGAGATCCAGGAAAGGGGGAGATTCTGAAAGGATCTGCGGGGGTGGGGGAAAGAGCTGGGAGAAGGGGACTAATTGGAGAGATCTTTCAACCAGCTGGGACAAGCTAGAGGGGCTGAATGGCCTCCTGCTGGGACTGAGGATTCAATGATTGGCAATACAGACTCAGCACGAGTAACTATTGAGATGAGCTGACCAATGAGGTTTCAGTTTGAATTGAATAGTCCAATGGGGACTCAGGTCTCCAAATGGGCGGGGCATGACTCCTGTCAAACACGGTCATCATCGACCAATCCCAATCCCCCCCCCACCCACCCACCCACCCCTTGTGAACCCGTGCAACATTTATCTGTGTCCCCCACAAGCAAGCACACAGACTCCGAGAGAGAGACAGAGGTCCAAAGTTCTACAATCAATCCTCATGGTTGAATTCCCCTCCTGTGCCCCTTCTTGTGAATCTTTTCTGTGCCGTTATTTGGAAAGAAAGTTGGTGAGGTAGTGAGGACTGAGGAGACCAAACGGGGACAGCGCTAACCAATGTCCTTGCTATAGAGGGAACGCAGCGAAGGTTTACCAGGCTGATTCCTGGGATGGCAGGTCTGTCATATGAGGAGAGGCTAAGTTGGTTAGGATTATATTCACTGGAGTTTAGAAAAGTGAGAAGGGATCTCATAGGGGCGGCACAGTGGTTAGCACTGCTGCCTCACAGCGCCAGGGACCCGGGTTCGATTCCCGGCTCGGGTCACTGTCTGTGTGGAGTCTGCACGTTCTCCCCGTGTCTGCGTGGGTTTCCTCCGGGTGCTCCGGTTTCCTCTGAAAGACTGGTTAGGGTGGATTGGCCGTGCTAAATTCTCCCTCAGTGTTACCCGAACAGGAGTGTGGCGACTAGGGGATTTTCACAGTAACTTCATTGCGGTGTTAATGTAAGCCGACTTGTGACTAATAAATAATCTTTAAAAAAAACTTTTTAGAAACTTATAAAATTCGAACGGGGTTAGACAGGGTAGATTCAGAAAGAATGTTCCGGGGGGAGTCCAGAACGAGGGGGTCAGAGTTTGAGGATAAGGGGTAAACCTTTTAGAACTGAGGTGAGGGGAAATTTCTTCACCCAGAGGGTGGTGAATGTGTGGAATTCACTCCCACAGAAAGTAGCTGAGGCCAAAACGTTGTGTGATTTCAAGAAGGAATTAGATATCGCTTTTTGTTATTCACTCGTGGGACATGGGCATCGCTGGTTGGCCAGCATTTATTGCCCATCCCTAGTTGCCCTTGGAGGGCAGTTGAGAGTCAACCACATTGCTGTGGCTCTGGAGTCACATGTAGGCCAGACCGGGGTAAGGACGGCAGATTTCCTTCCCTAAAGGGAACCAGATGGGGTTTTTCCCACAATGGGTCATCAGGAGATTCTTAATTCCAGATATTTTTTATCGAATTCAAATTCCACCATCTGCCGTGACGGGATTCGAACCTGGGCTCCCCCAGAACATTAGCTGAGTTTCTGGATTAATAAGAATAGCAATAATACCACTGGGACATCGCCTCTCCTATTGCCCTTGGGGTTAAAGGGATTGAGGTCTTGAGAGGGGATCAGGATATTGAATTCGATGATCAGCCATGATGGTAATGAATGGCGGAACAGGTTTGAAGGGCCGAATGGCCTCCTCCTGCTTCTAGTTTCTATGTTTCTGTGCATTGTAGGCAAAAGTACGATGGGCCGAATGGCTTCAATGTGTGCAGTGTACAATATTAATTATCTCAATGAGATAATTAGGGAATTGGAGGGATGGTCTTCGATTGGAGAGTTAGAGGATTGGAGGGTTATCTCCAGACTTGTTTGATAAAGACTGAACAGCCAATGATGGCAATCTTCTAGCCTTAGGAATCTTGTCGTGTCTTGAAATACTTTCGATCCTTCTTCCCCCCTTCAGAGGGTTAATAAGGTTGAGTCGGAACCAGAGTTATGGAATCGAACCTCTTGTGGGGGACAAGGAACAAGTTCACCTCATCCACCGGATAGAACCAGCCCACTTCAAGACCAAGCGATGTGCTGTCAGTCCGATATCTCAGGAACACACCGTCCAATTGGAGGATGAGATGCATCTTCACAGGGTATGATTATGACTCAGGTGTGTTGGAATGGTAGTGTTCGGGGGATTAGAGGGATGGTCTTTAGGAGGGTTAGGGGATTAGAGGGATGGTCTTCGATGGAGAGTTAGGGGATTAGAGGGACGGTCTTCGATGGAGAGTTAGGGGATTAGAGGGATGGTCTTCGATGGGAGAGTTAGGGAATTAGAGGGAGGGTCTTCGATGGAGAGTTAGGGGATTAGAGGGAGGGTCTTCGATGGAGAGTTAGGGGATTAGAGGGACGGTCTTTGATGGAGAGTTAGGGGATTAGAGGGACGGTCTTTGATGGAGAGTTAGGGGATTAGAGGGATGGTCTTCGATGGGAGAGTTAGGGAATTAGAGGGAGGGTCTTCGATGGAGAGTTAGGGGATTAGAGGGAGGGTCTTCGATGGAGAGTTGGGGGATTAGAGGGTTGGTCTTCGATGGGAGAGTTAGGGGATTAGAGGGAGGGTCTTCGATGGAGAGTTAGGGGATTAGAGGGAGGGTCTTCGATGGAGAGTTAGGGGATTAGAGGGAGGGTCTTTGATGGGAGAGTTAGGGAATAGGAGTGATGGGACAAATACCTTTTTCATATTGCAGACATTTCTGGTGTTTTATGTGGAATTCCTGAGCTAGTCACATGAACCGAGCTAGATTTAATCACATACCTGATTTACCATGTCTTGAAGAATATAATTTCATTTTTCCTCAGTCTAAGAGAGACATTCTGACGGACACGAAATATATCGAGCTGGTGATGATCGCGGACAACAAGGAGGTACGTTTATTGACTTTGTGTCTTCGAGCTCCAGAACGGCAACTCCATATCATTCACTGCACTGCCCATCAATTCAGAGGAAGCCCCATTTCACTTCAATGTTCCACTCGCGATGAGTGGGCAGATGATACATCACTCAGACATTGCCATTTGTGAGGGAATGAGAGACATGGTTTTCAATGGGAAAGTTCGATTCAAGACGCATCCCTCTAATCTCCTAACTGTCCCATCGAAGACCCTCCCTCTAATCTCCTAACTCTCCATCGAAGACCATCCCTCTAATCCCCTAACTCTCCATCGAAGACCATCCCTCTAATCCCCTAACACTCCCATCGAAGACCCTCCCTCTAATCCCCTAACACTCCCATCGAAGACCCTCCCTCTAATCCCCTAACTCTCCATCGAAGACCCTCCCTCTAATCCCCTAACTCTCCCATCGAAGACCATCCCTCTAATCCCCTAACACTCCCATCGAAGACCCTCCCTCTAATCCCCTAACTCTCCATCGAAGACCATCCCTCTAATCCCCTAACACTCCCATCGAAGACCCTCCCTCTAATCCCCTAACACTCCCATCGAAGACCCTCCCTCTAATCCCCTAACTCTCCATCGAAGACCCTCCCTCTAATCCCCTAACTCTCCCATCGAAGACCATCCCTCTAATCCCCTAACTCTCCATCGAAGACCCTCCCTCTAATCCCCTAACTCTCCATCGAAGACCCTCCCTCTAATCCCCTAACTCTCTCATCGAAGACCATCCCTCTAATCCCCTAACTGTCCCATCGAAGACCCTCCCTCTAATCCCCTAACTCTCCATCGAAGACCCTCCCTCAAATCCCCTAACTCTCCATCGAAGACCCTCCCTCTAATCCCCTAACTCTCCATCGAAGACCATCCCTCTAATCCCCTAACTCTCCATCGAAGACCATCCCTCTAATCTCCTAACTGTCCCATCGAAGACCCTCCCTCTAATCCCCTAACACTCCCATCGAAGACCCTCCCTCTAATCCCCTAATACTCCCATCGAAGACCCTCCCTCTAATCCCCTAACTCTCCATCGAAGACCATCCCTCTAATCCCCTAACTCTCCATCGAAGACCATCCCTCTAATCTCCTAGCTGTCCCATCGAAGGCCCTCCCTCTAATGCCCTAACACTCCCATCGAAGACCCTCCCTCTAATCCCCTAACACTCCCATCGAAGACCCTCCCTCTAATCCCCTAACTCTCCATCGAAGACCATCCCTCTAATCTCCGAACTCTCCCATCGAAGACCCTCCCTCTAATCCCCTAACTCTCCATCGAAGACCATCCCTCTAATCCCCTAACACTCCAATCGAAGACCCTCCCTCTAATCCCCTAACTCTCCATCGAAGACCATCCCTCTAATCCCCTAACTCTCCATCGAAGACCCTCCCTCTAATCCCCTAACTCTCCATCGAAGACCCTCCCTCTAATCCCCTAACTCTCCATCGAGGACCTTCCCTCTAATCCCCTAACTCTCCATCGAAGACCATCCCTCTAATCTCCTAACTGTCCCATCGAAGACCCTCCCTCTAATCCCCTAACTCTCCATCGAAGACCATCCCTCTAATCTCCTAACTCTCCATCGAAGACCATCCCTCTAATCTCCTAACCCTCCCAAAGACCATCCCTCTAATCCCCAATAATTGGCAGTTGATATGAAGCCAGTGTAGTAAGACTTGGACAGCAGATGAGTGAGGAGTGATCGCGTTACCTCAGTTACGGAGCTGGGATGCCGAGATGAATTTAGGTTATATTCATTTTGCTCACATATCTTCCTGCAGTTTCGAGACAGTGGCTATAATCTGAAGTCCCTCCAACTGCGTTTACTAGAAATTGCAAACCAAGTGGATGCAGTGAGTATGGAACCTTCTAGAGAGAATCCCATTGCCTCCTCTCTCTGTATATCTGAGTGTAACTGTAATTACACTATCAATCTGTATGTAACCATTGCCTTTCCCATCTCTCTACCCGGGATTAGTGCGCTCCTCCAGACCCTACACCCCCCTTCCTATCCCTGTAACCTCCTCCAGACCCTACACCCCCCTTCCTATCTCTGTAACCTCCTCCAGACCCTACACCCCCCTTCCTATCTCTGTAACCTCCTCCAGACCCTACAGCCCCCTTCCTATCTCTGTAACCTCCTCCAGCCCCAACACCCCCTCCCTATCTCTGTAACCTCCTCCAGCCCCAACACCCCCTCCCTATCTCTGTAACCTCCTCCAGCCCCTACA
>NW_027590488.1:175255-182755 GCF_964213995.1 Mustelus asterias
GGCACTGTTGGCATGGCATCTCAGAGCACCATGTGTTCCCGGGATCGTTCAGGTGGAGTCAACGTGGTGAGTGAATTCATTATCCGTGAGGCCTATTGGAGCCTGAGGCCTATTGGAGCCTGAGGCCTCCTGCGGCCTACAGCAGCCAGAGATAGACGCCAATTCCTAGGGGCTGGCGGAGGTTAGAGAGATAGGGAGGGGGTGTAGGGGCTGGAGGAGGTTACAGAGATAGGGAGGGGGTGTAGGGGCTGGAGGAGGTTACAGAGATAGGGAGGGGGTGCAGGGGCTGGAGGCGGTTACAGAGATAGGGAGGGGGTGTAGGGGCTGGAGGAGGTTACAGAGATAGGGAGTGGGTGTAGGGGCTGGAGGAGGTTACAGAGATAGGGAGGGGGTGTAGGGCCTGGAGGGGGTTACAGAGATAGGGAGGGGGTGTAGGGCCTGGAGGGGGTTACAGAGATAGGGAGGGGGTGTAGGGGCTGGAGGAGGTTACAGAGATAGGGAGTGGGTGTAGGGGCTGAAGGAGGTTACAGAGATAGGGAGGGGGTGTAGGGGCTGGAGGAGGTTACAGAGATAGGGAGGAGGTGTAGGGGCTGGAGGAGGTTACAGAGATAGGGAGGGGGTGTAGGCACTGTCGGAGGTTACAGAGATAGGGAGGGGGTGTAGGGGCTGGAGGAGGTTACAGAGATAGGGAGGGGGGTGTCGGGGCTGGAGGAGGTTACAGAGAGCGGGAGGGGGGTGTAGGGGTTGGAGGAGGTTACAGAGATAGGGATGGGGTGTAGGGGCTGATGGAAGTTACAGAGATTGGGAGGGGGGTAGGAGCTGGAGGAGGTTACAGAGATAGGGAGGGGGGTGTAGGGGCTGGTGGAGGTTATAGAGATAGGGAGGGGGTGTAGGGGCTGGTGGAGGTTATAGAGATAGGGAGGGGGGTGAAAGAGCTGGAGGAGGTTACAGAGATGGGGAGCGTAAAGGGGACAGATGATGAGAATTTGATAATCAGGGAAGTTACGTGGGATAGTGTTGGGGTTTTTCCAAGCCTCAGGGTAAGGTTCTCAATCAGGTGCTGTCTCCGCGTATCCCTCCTCTAACATTCTCCTTCACCCTAGGATCACTCGGTCAGCATACTGGGAGTGGCCTCGACAGTAGCTCACGAGCTTGGACACAACCTCGGGATTAGCCATGACACGGACGATCGGAAATGTACCTGTCTCAATCCAAAACGGCTGGGAGGATGTATCATGGAGGCTTCGACGGGGTGAGGCTACCAGGGCCCGTCGCGTAACCAGGCAAACCACCTCACGCCACACCCAAGTTACGAGCCAACGCCCCCTGGGACAGACTCCCCCACTGCAAAGACGACCGCATCGTAATCCAGGCCAAAACTCTCGCTGTCGGTACAGATTGCCAATGAGCTGCACGGTGGCACAGTGGGTTAGCACTGCTGCCTCACAGCGCCAGGGACCTGGGTTCGATTCCCGGCTCGGGTCACTGTCTGTGCGGAGTCTGCACATTCTCCCCGTGTCTGCATGGGTTTCCCCGGGTGCTCTGGTTTCCTCCCACAGTCCGAAAGACGTGCGAGTTAGGTGGATTGGCCGTGCTGAATTGCCCCTTAGTGTCCATAGATGTGCTGGTTAGGTGGGTTGGCGACTGTGTCGGGTTCTGGAGATAGGCCCTGGGTGGGATTGTGGCCGATGCAGATTTGATGGGCCGAATGGCCTCCTTCTGCATTGTAGGGAGTCCATGTCTCTGTGTGAGAGTCAGTGCTGAGGGAGCGCCGCACTGTGGGAGGGTCAGTGCTGAGGGAGCGTCGCACTGTGGGAGGGTCAGTGCTGAGGGAGCGCCGCACTGTGGGAGGGTCAGTGCTGAGGGAGCGCCACACTGTGGGAGGGTCAGTGCTGAGGGAGCACCGCACTGTGGGAGGGTCAGTGCTGAGGGGGCGTCGCACTGTGGGAGGGTCAGTGCTGAGGGAGCGCCGCACTGTGGGAGGGTCAGTGCTGAGGGAGCGCCACACTGTGGGAGGGTCGGTGCTGAGGGAGCGCTGCACTGTGGGAGGGTCAGAGCTGAGGGAGCGCCGCACTGTGGGAGGGTCAGTGCTGAGGGAGTGCCGCACTGTGGGAGGGTCAGTGCTGAGGGAGCGCTGCATTGTGGGAGGGTCAGTGCTGAGGGAGCGCTGCATTGTGGGAGGGTCAGTGCTGAGGGAGCGCTGCACTGTGGGAGGGTCGGTGCTGAGGGAACGCCGCACTGTGGGAGGGTCAGTGCTGAGGGAGTGCCGCACTGTGGGAGGGTCAGTGCTGAGGGAGCGCTGCATTGTGGGAGGGTCAGTGCTGAGGGAGCGCTGCATTGTGGGAGGGTCAGTGCTGAGGGAGCGCCGCACTGTGGGAGGGTCAGTGCTGAGGGAGCATCGCACTGTCAAAAGCAATTTTACTCTGTATTTAACCCGGTGCTGTACCTGTCCTGGGAGTGTTTGATGGGGGACAGTGTAGAAACATAGAAACATAGAAAAACTACAGCACAAAACAGGCCCTTCGGTCCCACAAGTTCTGCCGAACACATCCCTACCTTTTCAGTCTATCTATAACCCTCCATCCTATTAAGTCCCATGTACTCATCCAGGAGTCTCTTAAAAGACCCTATTGAGTTTGCCTCCACCACCACTGACGGCAGCCGATTCCACTCACCCACCACCCTCTGTGTGAAAAACTTCCCCCTAACATTTCCCCTGTACCTACCCCCCCCCCCCCCCCCCCCCCCCCCCAGCACCTTAAACCTGTGTCCTCTCGTAGCAGCCATTTCCACCCTGGGAAAAAGCATCCGAGAGTCCACCCGATCTATGCCTCTCAACATCTTATATACCTCTATTAGGTCTCCCCTCACCCTACGTCTCTCCACGGAGAAAAGACCGAGCTCCCTCAGCCTATCCTCATAAGGCATGCCACTCAATCCAGGCAACATCCTTGTAAATCTCCTCTGCACCCTTTCAATCTTTTCCACATCCTTCCTGTAATGAGGCGACCAGAACTGAGCACAGTACTCCAAGTGGGGTCTGACGAGGGTCTTATATAGCTGCAACATTATCCCCGGACTCCTAAACTCAATCCCTCGATTGATAAAGGCCTGCACACCATACGCCTTCTTAACCACCTCCTCCACCTGCGGGGCCGATTTTAGAGTCCTATGGAACCGGACCCCAAGGTCCTTCTGATCCTCCACAGTACTAAGAGTCTTTCCCTTGATATTGTACTCCTTCATCCCATTTGACCTGCCAAAATGGACCACTACGCATTTATCTGGGTTGAAGTCCATCTGCCACTTCTCCGCCCAGTCTTGCACCCTATCTACGTCCCTCTGTAACTTCTGACATCCCTCCAGACTATCCACAACCCCACCAACCTTTGTGTCATCGGCAAACTTACCAACCCATCCCTCCACTTCCTCATCCAGGCCATTTATGAAAATGACAAACAGCAAGAGTCCCAGAACAGATCCCTGGGGCACACCACTGGTGACCGAACTCCATTTAGAAAAAGACCCATCTATACACACTCTCTGCCTCCTTTGGGCAAGCCAGTTCTGGATCCACAGGGCAGCAGCACCTTGGATCCCATGCCCTCTCACTTTTTCTAGAAGCCTTGCATGGGGGACCTTATCGAATGCCTTGCTAGAATCCATATAAACCACATCTACCGCTTTCCCTTCAAAAATGTGTTTAGTCACATTTTCGAAGAACTCCACCAGGCTCGTAAGGCACGATCTGCCTTTGACGAAGCCATGCTGAGTATTCTTGAGCATACTAAACCTCTCTAAATGCTCATAAATCTTATCCCTCAGGATCTTCTCCATCAGCTTACCAACCACTGAGGTTAGGCTCACCGGTCGGTAATTTCCTGGGCTATCCCTATTCCCCTTCTTGAAAATAGGAACCACATCCGCAATCCTCCAATCCTCCGGCACCTCTCCTGTCTCCATCGACGACGCAAAGATCATCGCCAGAGGCTCTGCAATCTCTTCCCTCGCCTCCCACAGTAACCTGGGGTACATCCCATCCGGACCCGGTGACTTATCTATCTTGATGCCATTCAAAGATTCCAGCACAACCTCTTTGTTAAAGTCCACATACTCAATCTTTTCAGTCCACCGCAAGCCTGCAGTACATCCACCCAGGTCCTTCTCCTCTGTGAAAACCGAGGCAAAATACTCATTCAGCACCTCTGCCATTTCTACTGGTTCCGTACAGATTTTCCCGCCTTCACCTTTTATAGTCCCTATTCCTTCACGTCTCACCCTTTTACTCTTCACATATTTATAGAACGCCTTCAGTTTTCCTTAATCCTACCTGCCAAGGCCTTCTCGTGACCCCTTCTGGCTCTCCTAATTTCCTTCTTTAGTCCCTTCCTACAAGCCGTATACTCATCTAGATCCCTATCTTCGCCAAGCTCTCTGAACCTTTTGTACGCTTTCCTTTTCTTCTCGACTAGGTCCGCACAGCTTTCGTGCACCACGGTTCCTTTAACCTACCAACTCCTCCCTGTCTGCTCGGAACGTTGTCCTGTAGAACCCTAGACTGACATTCCTTGAAAAACTGCCACCTCTCTTCAGTAGATTTCCCCGAGAATACCTCCTTCCAATTTAATCCTCTAATTTGCTGCCTTATGTCTTCATATTTCCCCTTCCTCCATATAAATGCTTTCCTAGCTTGCCTGATCCTCTCTTTTTCCAATGCAAGCATAAAGGAGATAGAGTTATGAGCGCTATCCCCAAGATGCTCTCCACTGAGAGATCTGACACCTGTCTAGGTTCATTGGTCATTCTCGGATCAAGTACAGCCTCTCCTCTTGTAGGCTTGTCCACATGCTGTGTCAGGAAACCCTCCTGAACACACCTAACGAACTCTTCCCCATCCAATCCCCTTACCCTAGGGATATTCCAATCTATGTTTGGGAAATTAAAGTCTCCCATCACAACAACTCTGCTATTATTGCAACTCTCCAGGATCTGTTTCCCTATCTGCTCCTCCACCTCCCTGTTACTATTGGGCGGCCTATAGAAAACTCCCAGCAAAGTGATCGACCCCTTCCCACTCCGAACTTCCACCCACAGAGACTCTGTAGACAATCCCTCCACAGCATACACCTTCTCTACAGCTGTGACACTATTTCTGATCAGCAGTGCCACTCCACCCCCTCTCTTGCCTCCCTCCCTGTCCTTCCTGAAACATCTGAATCCCGGCACCTGGAGTATCCAGTCCTGTCCCTGAGACATCCAAGTCTCCGTAATGGCCGCCACATCACACTCCCAGGCATCGATCCACGCTCTGAGCTCATCCCCTTTATTCACTATACTCCTGGCATTAAAGTTAACACATCTCAATCCTTTGGTCTGAGCTCTCCCCTTCTCTATCCCCCGTCCATCCTCCCTCTTGCACTGTCTATAACCCTTCTCTGTTTGCGAGCTAACTTCCTCGCTCCCAGTCACCTTGTCTCGATCCCCTCCCCCCAACCTATCTAGTTTAAACTCTCCCCAGTAGCCTTAGCCAACCTTCCCGCCAGGATATTGGTCCCCCTGGGATTCAAGTGCCACCCGTGTTTTGTGTACAGGTCACACCTGCCCCTAAAGAGGTCCCAATGGTCCAGGAACCTGAATCCCTGCCCCCTGCACCAGTCCCTCAGCCACGCATTCATCCTCCACCTCACTCCATTCCTGCCCTCACCTTCCCGTGGCACAGGCAACAATCCTGAGATTACTACCTTTGCTTTCCTCCTTCTCAGCTGTCTCCCTAATTCCCTATACTCTCTTTTCATGGCCCCTTCTCCCTTCCTTCCCACATCAGCGGTACCAATATGTACCGCTACCTCTGGCTCCTCTCCCTCCCCCCTCTGGATTTCCGAGAGTCGACCAGCGACATCCTGGATCCCGGCCCCAGGGAGGCAGACCACCATCCGAGACTGCCGCCTGCCTCCGCAAAAACTCCTGTCCATCCCCCTTATTGTCGAGTCCCCGATTAACACTGCCTTCCTCCTCTTTTCCTTCTGAGTTACAGGGCCGGACTCCACCCCGGAGACACGGCCACTGCTGCTTCCCCCAGGCAGGCTGTCTCCCCCAGCAGTACTCAGGCAGGAGTACTTGTTGTGTAGGGGCACATCCACCGGGGTGCTCTCAATCACCCGAGCTTTACCCTTCCTGGCTGTCACCCACTTGGCCTCCTCCCGTGGCCCTGGTGTGACCACCTGATGATGGCTCTTGTCTATCACCTCCTCATTCTCCCTCATCAGCCTAAGATCCTCGAGCTGTAGTTCCAGCTCCCTAACACGGTCCCTCAGGAACCGCAGCTCGACACACCCCTCACAGATGTGGATGTCCGGGAGGCCAGGTGCCTCCAGGACCTCCCACATCCTACACTGGGAACAACACACCGGCTTCACACTCATATTTGATCCTTTATACCAAGGCACACAGAGAAAAGTAAATAAGAATTAAAAACTCACCCCTGCTCGCCCTGTCCCCCGAAGCCATGTGAGCCAAAGCCCTTCCAGCTCACACTCTGCTCCCTGCTCACTCCACTGCCCGCTCCCGGTGCTGCCCGCTGTATACTGCAGCCTACCTTTTATACTTCGCACACTTAAAAAATCCTTCCCAGACTCTTTAGCGGCCCACTTCCGGTTCTCAGTTTAAAATTAAGAAAAGAAAAATACTACTCGAAAAATAAAGGAAAAAAAAAACACAGTAAATAAATAAATAAATAAATAAATCTCTCACCCGCACTCCTGCCACAAATCACTCCCTCTCTGCTTGTTCCAGTGGAACAATGAGGGAGCTTTACTCTGTATCTCACCCCGTGCTGTACCTGTCCTGGGAGTGTTTGATGGGGGACAGTGTAGAGGGAGCTTTACTCTGTATCTAACCCCGTGCTGTACCTGTTCTGGGAGTGTTTGATGGGGACAGTGTAGAGGGAGCTTTACTCTGTATCTAACCCTGTGCTGTACCTGTTCTGGGAGTGTTTGATGGGGACAGTGTAGAGGGAGCTTTACTCTGTATCTAACCTCGCGCTGTACCTGTCCTGGGAGTGTTTGATGGGGACAGTGTAGAGGGAGCTTTACCCTGTATCTAACCCCGTGCTGCACCTGTTCTGGGAGTGTTTGATGGGGACAGTGTAGAGGGAGCTTTACTCTGTATCTAACCCCGTGTTGTACCCGTCCTGGGAGTGTTTGATGGGGGACAGTGTAGAGGGAGCTTTACTCTGTATCTAACCCCGTTCTGTCCTGGGAGTGTTTGATGGGGGACAGTATAGAGGGAGCTTTACTCTGTATCTAACCCCGTGCTGTACCTGTCCTGGGAGTGTTTGATGGGGACAGTGTAGAGGGAGCTTTACACTGTATCTAACCCCGTGCTGTACCTGTCCTGGGAGTGTTTAATGGGGGACAGTGTAGAGGGAGCTTTACTCTGTATCTAACCCCGTCCTGTCCTGGGAGTGTTTGATGGGGGACAGTGTAGAGGGAGCTTTACACT
>NW_027590488.1:187755-200255 GCF_964213995.1 Mustelus asterias
TCCCGTGTCAGGAGTGTGACGACCCCTGTTGCAATGCCACCAGTTGCAAGCTGGTCCTGGGGGCAGAATGTTCCTCGGAAGGTGCCTGCTGCGCCAACTGCAAGGTACGAGTCCGTCATTCCGCGCGGATGCGGGCTCGATTCTGGGCCTTGCGTCTGGTGGGGGTTGGGGGGAACGGGGGGGGCACATCCACAGAGTTGACAGGAGGGCCGCAGTCAAGGGTACATGCTAAATTGCCCCTTAGTGTCCAAAGATGTGAGGGTTAGGTGGATTGGCCATGCTAAATTGCCCCTTAGTGTCCAAAGATGTGCAGGTTAGGTGGATTGGCCGTGCTAAATTGCCCCTTTGTGTCCAAAGATGTGCAGGTTAGGTGGATTGGCCGTGCTAAATTGTCCCTTAGTGTCCAAAGATGTGCAGGTTAGGTGGATTGGCCATGCTAAATTGCCCCTTAGTGTCCAAAGATGTGCAGGTTAGGTGGATTGGCCATGCTAAATTGCCCCTTAGTGTCCAAAGATGTGCAGGTTAGGTGGATTGGCCATGCTAAATTGCCCCTTAGAGTCATACATAGAAACACAGAAGCTAGAAGCAGGAAGAGGCCATTCGGCCCTTCCAGCCTGCTCCGCCATTCATTACGATCATGGCTGATCATCGAATCCAATATCCAGATCCCCCCCCATGTCCCTCCATCCCTTTAGCCCCAAGAGCTATATCTAATTCCTTCTTGAAATCACACAACATTTTGGCCTCAGCTACTTTCTGTGGGAGTGAATTCCACACATTCACCACCCTCTGGGTGAAGAAATTTCTCCTCACCTCAGTCCTAAAAGGTTTACCCCTTATCCTCAAACTCTGACCCCCTAGTTCTGGACTCCCCCCACCATCGGGAACATTCTTTCTGAATCTACCCTGTTAGAATTTTATAAGTTTCTATGAGATCCCCTCTCACTCTTCTAAACCCCAGTGAATATAATCCTAACCGACTCAGTCTCTCCTCGTATGACAGACCCGCCATCCCAGGAATCACAAGACCGTAAGACATAGGAGCAGAATGAGGCCACTCGGCCCATCGAGTCTGCTCCGCCATTCAATCATGGCTGATATTTTTCTCATCCCCATTCTCCTGCCTTTTCCCCATAACCCCTGATCCCCTTATTAATCAAGAACCTATCTATCTCTGTCTTAAAGACACTCAATGACCCGGCCTCCACAGCCTTCTGCGGCAAAGAGTTCCACAGATTCACCACTCTCTGGCTGAAGAAATTCCTCCTCATCTCTATTTTAAAGGATCGTCCCTTTAGCCTGAGGCTGTGTTCCCTCTGGTTCTAGTTTTTCCCACTAGTGGAAACATCCTCTCCACGTCCACTCTATCCAGGCCTCGCAGTATCCTGTAAGTTTCAATAAGATCCCCCCTCATCCTTCTAAACTCCAACGAGTACAGACCCAGAGTCCTCAACCGTTCCTCATACGACAAGCTCTTCATTCCAGGGATCATTCTTGTGAACCTCCTCTGGACCCTTTCCAAGGCCCGGCACATCCTTCCTTAGATACGGGGCCCAAAACTGCTCCCAATACTCCAACTAGGGTCTGACCAGAGCCTAATACAGCCTCAGAAGTACATCCCTGCTCCTGTATTCTAGCCCTCTCGACATGAATGCTAACCTTGCATTTGCCTTCCTAACTGCCGACTGAACCTGCACGTTAACCTTAAGAGAATCGTGAATAATGACTCCCAAGTCCCTTTGTGCTTCTGATTTCCAAAGCCTTTCCCATTTAGAAAATAGTCTATGCCTCCATTCCTACTTCCAAAGTGCAGAACCTCACACTCCATCGACCTGATAAACCTTTGCTGCGCTCCCTCTGTAGCAGGATGTGTCCCAAGTTGCGTGGGTTAGGGGAGAATTAGAGGGGTAAATACATGGGGTTACCGGGTTGGAGCCGGGGTAAGATGCTCTGTTGGGGAGACGGGGCAGACTCAATGGGCCGAATGGCCTCCTCCTGCACTTTCGGGATTCTATGATCTAATCCATCATTTGACCACTCTGTATCTTGAGCAAGCTGGGCAATGTGGGGTTAATTTTAGACTGGGGTAAACACAGTAAGAAGTCTCACAACACCAGGTTAAAGTCCAACAGGTTTATTTGGTAGCACAAGCTACTAGCTTTCAGAGCACTGCTCCTTCATCAGTTGAGTGGGAGTTGTGTTCACAAACAGGGCATATAAAGACACAAACTCAATTTATAAAATAATGGTTGGAATGCGAGTCTTTACAGGTCATCAAGTCTTAAAGGTACAGACAATGTGAGTGGAGAGAGGGTTAAGCACAGGTTAAAGAGATGTCTCAAGCCAGGACAGTTAGTGAGATTTTGCAAGCCCAGGCAAGTCGTGGGGGTTACAGATAGTGTGACATGAACCCAAGATCCCGGTTGAGGCCGTCCTCATGTGTCCGGAACTTGGCTATCAGTCTCTGCTCAGCGACTCTGCGCTGTGTGTCGTGAAGGCCGCCTTGGAGAACGCTCACCCGAAGATCAGAGGCCGAATGCCCGTGACCGCTGAAGTGTTCCCCAACAGGAAGAGAACAGTCTTGCCTGGTGATTGTCGAGCGGTGTTCATTCACCTTCACCAGCCTTCACGACACACAGCGCAGAATCGCTGAGCAGAAACTGATAGCCAAGTTCCGCACACACGAGGACGGCCTCAACCGGGATCTTGGGTTCATGTCACACTATCTGTAACCCCCACGACTTGCCTGGGCTTGCAAAATCTCACGAACTGTCCTGTCTGGAGACAATACGCATCTCTTTAACCTGTGCTTAACCCTCTCTCCACTCACATTGTCTGTACCTTTAAGACTTGATTACCTGTAAAGATTCACATTCCAACCATTATTTTGTAAATTGAGTTTGTGTCTTTATATGCCCTGTCGGGTCCGGATGGGATGTAACCCAGGTTACTGTGGGAGGCGAGGGAAGAGATTGCAGAGCCTCTGGTGATGATCTTTGCGTCGTCGATGGAGACGGGAGAGGTTCTGGAGGATTGGAGGATTGCGGATGTGGTTCCTATTTTCAAGAAGGGGAATAGGGATAGCCCAGGTAATTACCGACCGGTGAGTCTAACCTCAGTGGTTGGCAAGCTGATGGAGAAGATCCTGAGGGACAGGATATATGAGCATTTAGAGAGGTTTAGTATGCTCAAGAATACTCAGCATGGCTTTGTCAAGGGCAGGTCGTGCCTTACGAGCCTGGTGGAGTTCTTCGAAAATGTGACTAAACACATTGACGAAGGGAAGGCGGTAGATGTGGTTTATATGGATTCGAGCAAGGCGTTCGATAAGGTCCCCCATGCAAGGCTTCTAGAAAAAGTGAGAGGGCATGGGATCCAAGGGGCTACTGCCCGGTGGATCAAGAACTGGCTTGCCCAAAGGAAGTCATGATGTGGAGATGCCGGCGTTGGACTGGGGTAAACACAGTAAGAAGTTTAACAACACCAGGTTAAAGTCCAACAGGTTTATTTGGTAGCAAAAGCCACACAAGCTTTCGGAGCTGCAAGCCCCTTCTTCAGGTGAGTGGGAATTCTGTTCACAAACAGAGCATATAAAGACACAAACTCAATTTACATGAATAATGGTTGGAATGCGAATACTTACAACTAATCAAGTCTTTAAGAAACAAAACAACATGAGTGGAGAGAGCATCAAGACAGGCTAAAAAGATGTGTATTGTCTCCAGACAAGACAGCCAGTGAAACAATACACATCTTTTTAGCCTGTCTTGATGCTCTCTCCACTCATGTTGTTTTGTTTCTTAAAGACTGGATTAGTTGTAAGTATTCACATTCCAACCATTATTCATGTAAATTGAGTTTATGTCTTTATATGCTCTGTTTGTGAACAGAATTCCCATTCACCTGAAGAAGGGGCTTAGAGCTCCGAAAGCTTGTGTGGCTTTTGCTACCAAATAAACCTGTTGGACTTTAACCTGGTGTTGTTAAACTTCTTACTGTGTTTGCCCAAAGGAGGCAGAGAGTGGGTATAGATGGGTCTTTTTCTAAATGGAGGTCGGTCACCAGTGGTGTGCCCCAGGGATCTGTTCTGGGACCCTTGCTGTTTGTCATTTTTATAAATGACCTGGATGAGGAAGTGGAGGGATGGGTTGGTAAGTTTGCCGACGACACGAAGGTTGGTGGGGTTGTGGATAGTCTGGAGGGATGTCAGAAGTTACAGAGGGACATAGATAGGATGCAAGACTGGGTGGAGAAGTGGCAGATGGACTTCAACCCAGATAAATGCGTGGTGGTCCATTTTGGTAGGACAAATGGAATGAAGGAGTACAATATAAAGGGAAAGACTCTTAGTACTGTAGAGGATCAGAAGGACCTTGGGGTCCGGGTCCATAGGACTTTAAAATCGGCCCCGCAGGTGGAGGAGGTGGTTAAGAAGGCGTATGGTGTGCTGGCCTTTATCAATTGAGGGATTGAGTTTAGGAGTCCGGGGATAATGATGCCGCTATATAAGACCCTCGTCAGACCCCACTTGGAGTACTGTGCTCAGTTCTGGTCGCCTCACTATAGGAAGGATGTGGAAAAGATTGAAAGGGTGCAGAGGAGATTTACAAGGATGTTGCCTGGATTGAGTGGCATGCCTTATGAGGCTGAGGGAGCTCGGTCTTTTCTCCTTGGAGAGACGAAGGATGAGAGGAGACCTAATAGAGGTGTATAAGATGTTGAGAGGCATAGATCGGGTGGACTCTCAGAGAGGCTTTTTCCCAGGGTGGAAATGTCTGCTACGAGAGGACACAGGTTTAAGGTGCTGGGGGGTAGGTACAGGGGAGATGTTAGGGGTAAGTCTTTCACACAGAGGGTGGTGGGCGAGTGGAATTGGCTGCCGTCAGTGGTGGTGGAGGCGAACTCAATAGGGTCTTTTAAGAGACTCCTGGATGAGTACATGGAGCGTAATAGGATGGAGGGTTATAGGTAGGTCTAGAAGGTAGGGATGTGTTCAGCACAACTTGTGGGCCGAAGGGCCTCTTTGTGCTGTAGTTTTTCTATGTTTCTATGTTTGTGAACAGAATTCCCACTCACCTGATGAAGGAGCAGCGCTCAGAAAGCTTGTGGTTTTTGCTACCAAATAAACCTGTTGGACTTTAACCTGGTGTTGTGAGATTAATTTATACCAGTTGTTTTTCATTCCACTACTTAGCGGAACAGGAGGGGGTCCATTCAGCCCCCCAAACCTGTTGCCCCCCCCGCTATTGGATCAGGACTAACACTCACCCTAATGCAAGAGGGACCCAGAGGTTCAGGTGCATAGCTCCGTCACAGGTAGACAGGATGGTGAAGGAGGTGAACTGTGTACAGTTTTGGTCTCCTTACTTGAGAAAGGATATACTGGCACTGGAGGGGGTGCAGAGGAGATTCACTCGGTTGATTCCGGAGTTGAGAGGGTTGGCTTATGAGGAGAGACTGAGTAGACTGGGGCTATACTCATTGGAATTCAGAAGAATGAGGGGAGATCTTATGGAAACATATAAGATTATGAAGTGAATAGATAAGATAAGAAATAGGAGCAGGAGTAGGCCATCTGGCCCTTCGAGCCTGCCCCGCCATTCAACAAGACCATGGCTGATCTGAAGCGAATCAGTTCCACTTACCCGCCTGCTCCCCATATCCCCTAATTCCCTTATCGATCAGAAATCTATCTACCCGTGATTTAAACATATTCAACGAGGAAGCCTCCACCACTTCAATGGGCAGAGAATTCCAGAGATTCACTACCCTCTGAGAGAAGAAGTTCCCCCTCAACTCTGTTCTGAACCGACCCCCCCTTATTTTGAGGCTGTGCCCTCTAGTTCTGGTTTCCCTTCTAAGTGGAAAGAATCTCTCCACCTCTACCCTATCCAGCCCCTTCATTATCGCTTCTCGGCCTTTTGGCTAAGATCAAGTGTAGTATGGAGAGGATGCTGCACTTGGTTGAGGTCATTGGGTTACATTGAATCTTCATATGTTTCATATGAAGCAATTTTTTAAAGCGGCATCTCGGCCTTTTGGCTAAGATGCAAATGAGCCCAAGTCTTGGAGGAGGAACCTCCCCCTTCTCCAATCAGCTTGGCTCATGTAGATCGGGCCCAGGACCGGGTGGTTTGGTCGCTCACCCTGTCTTGTCAGCCTGGATCTGAAATGTCCCAACTTGTTGAGACTCTGAATTGGATTTGATTTGATTGAATTGGAAAAGTATATAAAAAAAAAATGTCTCTATAAGATCACCCCTCATCCTTCTAAACTCCCAACGAGTACAGACCCAATCTGTTTAATCTCTCCTCATAAGCCACACCCCTCATCTCCGGTATCAACCTGGTGAACCTTCTCTGCACTCCCTCCAAGGCCAATATATCCTTCTGCAAATAAGGGGACCAAAACTGCACACAGTATTCCAGCTGCGGCCTCACCAGTGCCTTGTACAGTCGCAGCAAGATAGAAGTAGGGAGGTTGTTTCCACTGGCGGGTGAAACTGGAACTAGGGGGCATGGCCTCACAATAAGGGGGAGCAGATTTAGGACTGAGTTGAGGAGGAACTTCTTCACACAAAAGGGTTGTGAATCTGTGGAATTCCCTGCCCAGTTGAGGCTACCTCACTGAATGTTTTTAAGGCAAGGATAGATAGATTTTGGAACAGTGAAGGAATTAAGGTGAGCGGGCGGGTAAGTGGAGCTGAGTCCATGAAAAGATCAGCCATGATCTTATTGAATGGCGGAGCAGGGGCCAGATGGCCTACTCCTGCTCCTAGTTCTTATGTTCTTATGTTAAGGCTTTGGGCACAGTTGCCTCCCTCGGTCAGTGCATTGAGAACAGGAGTTGGGACGTTAGTTACAACGGCACAAGACATTGATGCAGCCACATTTGAAGCACTGTGGACAATTCTGGTCGCCCTGCCATAGGAAGGATGTTATTAACCTGGAAAGGGGGGGGAGAAAAGATTCACAGGGATGTTAACCGGGGCGGCACGGTAGCACAGTGGTTAGCACTGCTGCTTCACAGCTCCAGGGTCCCGGGTTCGATTCCCGGGCTCGGGTCACTGTCTGTGTGGAGTCTGCACATTCTCCTCGTGTCTGCGTGGGTTTCCTCCGGGTGCTCCGGTTTCCTCCCACAGTCCCAAAGATGTGCGGGTTAGGTTGATTGGCCAGGTTAAAATAAATTGCCCCTTAGAGTCCTGAGATGCGTAGGTTAGAGGGATTAGCGGGTAAAATATGGGGGGGTAGGGCCTGGGTGGGATTGTGGTCGGTGCAGACTCGATGGGCCGAATGGCCTCCTTCTGCACTGTAGGGTTTCTATGATTTCTTCTATGATTTCTAATAGGACCGGAAGGTTTGAATTCTAAGAAGAGGCTGGATAGGTGGGACTTTGTTCCCTGGAGCGTCGGAGGATGAGGGGGGTGCGACCATATAGAGGTCTATAAAATCATGAGGGGCACAGATGAAGTGAATAGACAAGGTCTTTTTCCCCAGGGTAGGAGGGGGGGGGGGGGGGAGTCCAAAACTAGAGGGCAGGGGTTGAAGGTGAGAGGGGAATGGGGACCCAAGGGGCAAATGTTTTACACAGAAGGTGGTACATATTTTAGATTTGATTTATTATTGTCACATGTATTGGGAGACAGTGAAAAGTATTGTTTCTTGCGCACTGTACAGACAAAGCATACCGTTCATAGAGTACATTGATTTGATTTATTATTGTCACATTTATTGGGATACGGTGAAAAGTATTGTTTCTTGCGCGCTACACAGACAAAGCATACCGTTCATAGAGTACATAGGGGAGAAGGAAAGGAGAGGGTGCAGAATGTAGTGTTACAGTCATAGCTAGGGTGTAGAGAAAGATCAACTTAATGCGAGGTAGGTCCATTCAAAAGTCTGACGGCAGCAGGGAAGAAGCTGTTCTTGAGTCGGTCGGTACGTGACCTCAGACTTTTGCATCTTTTTCCCGACGGAAGAAGGTGGAAGAGAGAATGTCCGGGGTACGTGGGGGGTCCTTGATTGTGCCGGCTGCTTTTCCTGAGGCAGCGGGAAGTGTAGACGGGGTGGATGGATGGGAGGCTGGTTTGCGTGATAGATTGGGCTACATTCACGACCCTTTGTAGTTTCTTGCGGTCTTGGGCAGAGCAGGAGCCTTAACAAGCTGTGATACAACCAGAAAGAATGCTTTCTATGGTGCATCTGTAAAAGTTGGTGAGAGTCGTAGCGGACATGCCAAATTTCCTTAGTCTTCTGAGAAAGTAGAGGCGTTGGTGGGACTTTCTTAACTATAGTGTCGGCATGGGGGGGACCAGGACAGGTTGTTGGTGATCTGGACACCTAAAAACTTGAAGTTCTGTGGAATGAGCTGCCAGAGGGTGTGGTAGAGGCGGCTACAATGACAACATTTAAAAGACATTTGGACAGGTACATGGATGGGGAAAGGTTTAGAGGGATACGAGCCAAACGCAGGCAAATGGGACTAGTTCAGTTTGGGGAAACCTGGTCGGCATGGAGGAGATAGGCCGAAGGGCCTGTTTCCATGCTGTATATTTCTGTGATTGGTCCATATGAAAAGGGGCTTAAGGCTCCGAAAGCTTGTGTAGCTTTTGCTACCAAATAAACCTGTTGGACTTTAACCTGGTGTTGTTAAACTTCTTACCATATGAAAATTGCCATTGCTTTGCTTCTGTAGCCCTCTGACCCAACTTGAGAGGGGACCCTTGGATAAAGATACTGGGTGGGGGGAGGGAGGAGCGTAACCATGGTAACTCAGAGGGGGTGGGGGTGAGCATGGTAACTGAGGGAGGACGTGGGGTAGTGCTGTTAGCTGAGGGAGGTCGGGTAATGCGAGGTGATGCATTTGGGTAGATCGAACCAGGGCAGGACTTACTCAGTTAATGGTCGGGCGTTGGGGGAGAGTTACAGAACAAAGAGATCTAGGGGTACAGGTTCATAGCTCCTTGAAAGTGGAGTCACAGGTGGACAGAGTGGTGAAGAAGGCATTCGGCATGCTTGGTTTCATCGGTCAGAACATTGAATACAGGAGTTGGGACGTCTTGTTGAAGTTGTACAAGACATTGGTAAGGCCACACTTGGAATACTGTGTACAGTTCTGGTCACCCTATTATAGAAAGGATATTATTAAACTAGAAAGAGTGCAGAAGAGATTTACGAGGATGCTACCGGGACTTGATGGTTTGAGTTATAAGGAGAGGCTGGATAGACTGGGACTTTTTTCTCTGGAGCGTAGGAGGCTGAGGGGTGATCTTATAGAGGTCTATAAAATAATGAGGGGTACAGATCAGCTGGATAGTCAATATCTTTTCCCAAAGGTAGGGGAGTCTAAAACTAGAGGGCATAGGTTTAAGGTGAGAGATACAAAAATGTCCAGAGGGGCAATTTTTTCACACAGAGGGTGGTGAGTGTCTGGAACGAGCTGCCAGAGGCAGTAGTAGAGGCGGGTACAATTTTGTCTTTTAAAAAACATTTAGACAGTTACATGGATACGATGGGTATAGAGGGATATGGGCCAAACGCGGGCAATTGGGACTAGCTTAGTGGTTTAAAAAAAGGGGCGGCATGGACAAGATGGGCCAAAGGGCCTGTTTCCATGCTGTAAACCTCTATGACCTCCATACCGTCCTCGAAAGGTGACGGCCCCAGACGGTGCAGCGCTCCCTCAGTCCCCAAATAGGGGGAGCATCGGCCGAGAATATAGGCTGGGGTTGCCTGACGGGGAAGGGATTCGAATCCAGAGATCGATTAAAGGCAAGACTGGTGGTAAAACTTTGACTTGCACCCTCTCCCACCCCGGGAAAGGGTCGAAGGTCAGAGGTCAAAAGAGGGTTTGCGTGACGCCATTATTTTGACCCCTCCCACAGCTGAAACGCGCAGCGACTCTCTGCCGCCCCCCTCTGGGAGACTGCGACTTGCCGGAATACTGCACCGGATCCTCCCCCTACTGTCCCCCAAATGTCTTCCTCAAGAATGGCCACAGCTGCGACGAAGCCAAGGCCTACTGCTATAACGGAGCCTGCCTCACTTACCAGCTGCAGTGTCAGGTTCTCTGGGGACCAGGTGCGTCCACGTTCAAATATCATTTCTATGATATCTCTGTAACCTCCTCCAGCCCCTGCCCTATCTCTATAACCTCCTCCAGCCCCTACACCCCCTCCCTATCTCTATAACCTCCTCCAGCCCCTACACCCCCTCCCTATCTCTGTAACCTCCTCCAGCCCCCTACACCCCCCCCTCCCTATCTCTGTAACCTCCTCCAGCCCCTACACCCCCTCCCTATCTCTGTAACCTCCTCCAGCCCCCTACACCCCCCCCTCCCTATCTCTGTAACCTCCTCCAGTCCCTACACCCCCTCCCTATCTCTGTAACCTCCTCCAGCCCCTACAACCCCTCCCCATCTCTGTAACCTCCTCCAGCCCCGACACCCCCCTCCCTATCTCTGTAACCTCCTCTAGCCCCCTACACCCTCTTCCTATCTCTGTCACATCCTCCAATCCCCTACAACCCCTCCCTATCTCTGTAACCTCCTCCAGCCCCTACACCCCCTCCCTATCTCTGTAACCTCCTCCAGCCCCTACACCCCCTACCTATCTCTGTAACCTCCTCCAGCCCCCTACACCCCCATCCCTATCTCTGTAACCTCCTCCAGCCCCTACACCCCCTCCCTATCTCTGTAACCTCCTCCAGCCCCCTACACCCCCCTCCCTATCTCTGTAACCTCCTCCAGCCCCTACACCCCCTCCCTATCTCTGTAACCTCCTCCAGCCCCCTACAGCCCCTCCCTATCTCTGTAACCTCCTCCAGCCCCCTACACCTCCTCCCTATCTCTGTAACCTCCTCCAGCCCCCTACAGCCCCTCCCTATCTCTGTAACCTCCTCCAGCCCCCTACACCCCCTCCCTATCTTTGTAACCTCCTCCAGCCCCCTACACCCCCCCTCCCTATCTCTGTAACCTCCTCCAGCCCCACACACCCTCCCTATCTCTGTAACCTCCTCCAGCCCCTACATCCCCTCCCTATCTCTGTAACCTCCTCCAGCCCCTACACGCCCCTCCCTATCTCTGTAAGCCCCACCAGCCCCTACACCCCCCTCCCTATCCCTGTAACCTCCTCCAGCCCCTACACCCCCTCCCTATCTCTGTAACCTCCTCCAGCCCCTACACCCCTTCACTATCTCTGTAACCTCCCTCAGCCCCCTACACTGCCTCCCTATCTCTGTAACCTCCTCCAGCCCCTACACCCCCTCCCTATCTCTGTAACCTCCTCCAGCCCCTACACCCCCTCCCTATCTCTGTAACCCCCTCCAGCCCCGACACCCCCTCCCTATCTCTGTAACCCCCTCCAGCCCCTGCACCCCCTCCCTATCTCTGTAACCCCCTCCAGCCCCGACACCCCCCTCCCTATCTCTGTAACCCCCTCCAGCCCCGACACCCCCTCCCTATCTCTGTAACCCCCTCCAGCCCCGACACCCCCTCCCTATCTCTGTAACCCCCTCCAGCCCCGACACCCCCTCCCTATCTCTCTCAGAACTGTTAAATAGACATCTTGTGTATTCACGTCTGTGGTTGATTTGGGGGGCGGGGGGGGTGATATACTGACCAGTAATGGACTGGGATATACTGACCAGTGAGGGAGTGGGTTATACTGACCAGTGAGGGAGTGGGCTATACTGACCAGTGAGGGAGTGGGATATACTGACCAGTGAGGGAGTGGGATGTACTGACCAGTGAGGGAGTGGGCTATACTGACCAGTGAGGGACTGGGATATACTGACCAGTGAGGGACTGGGATATACTGACCAGTGAGGGAGTGGGCTACACTGACTGGGTGAGGGAGTGGGTTATACTGACCAGTGAGGGAGTGGGCTACACTGACCAGTGAGGGAGTGGGCTACACTGACCAGTGAGGGAGTGGGCTGTACTGACCAGTGTGGGACTGGGATATACTGACCAGTGAGGGAGTGGGCTGTACTGACCGGTGAGGGAGTGGGTTATACTGACCAGTGAGGGAGTGGGCTACACTGACCAGTGAGGGAGTGGGCTACACTGACCAGTGAGGGAGTGGGCTACACTGACCGGTGAGGGAGTGGGATGTACTGACCGGTGAGGGAGTGGGATATACTGACCAGTGAGGGAGTGGGATATACTGACCGGTGAGGGAGTGGGATGTACTGACCAGTGAGGGAGTGGGATATACTGACTGGGTGAGGGAGTGGGCTATACTGACCGGTGAGGGAGTGGGATATACTGACCGGTGAGGGACTGGGATATACTGACCGGTGAGGGAGTGGGCTGTACTGACCAGTGAGGGACTGGGATATACTGACCAGTGAGGGACTGGGATATACTGACCAGTGAGGGAGTGGGATATACTGACTGGGTGAGGGAGTGGGCTATACTGACCGGTGAGGGAGTGGGATATACTGACCGGTGAGGGAGTGGGTTATACTGACTGGGTGAGGGAGTGGGCTACACTGACCAGT
>NW_027590488.1:210255-287755 GCF_964213995.1 Mustelus asterias
GGAATACTGTGCACAGTTCTGGTCACCCTATTATAGAAAGGATATTATTAAACTAGGAAGAGTGCAGAAGAGATTTACTAGGATGCTACTGGGACTTGATGGTTTGAGTTATAAGGAGAGGTTGGATGGACTGGCACTTTTTTCTCTGGAGCGTAGGAGGCTGAGGGGTGATCTTATAGAGGTCTATAAAATAATGAGGGGCATAGATCAGAGAGATAGAATCATAGAATCCCTACAGCGCATTTGGCCCATCGAGTCTGCACCGACCACAATACCACCCAGGCCCTATTCCCATAACCCCACATACTTGCCTTGCAAATCCCCTGACACTAAGGGGCAATTTAGCACGGCCAATCCACCTAACCTGCACATCTTTGGACTATGGGAGGGAACCGGAGCACCCGGAGGAAACCCACGCAAACACGGGGAGAATGTGCAGACTCCGCACAGACAGTGACCCGAGCCGGGAATCGAACCCGGGTCCCTGGCGCTGTGAGGCAGCAGCGCTAACCCACTGGGCCACCGTGCCACCGTCAACATCTTTTCCCAAAGGTAGGGGAGTCTAAAACTAGAGGGCATAGGTTTAAGGTGAGAGGGGAGAGATACAAAAGGGTCCAGAGGGGCAATTTTTTCACACAGAGGGTGGTGAGTGTCTGGAACGAGCTGCCAGAGGTAGTAGTAGAGGCGGGTACAATTTTGTCTTTTAAAAAGCATTTAGACAGTTACATGGGTACGATGGGTATAGAGGGATATGGGCCAAATGCAGGCGATTGGGACTAGATTAGTGGTTAAAAACTGGGTGGCATTGACAAGTTTGAATGGACCTACCTTACATCAAGTTGCTCTTTCTGTACACCCTAGCTATGACTGTAACACTACATTCTGCACCCTCTCCTTTCCTTCTCCCCTATGTACTCTATGAACGGTATGCTTTGTGTAGCGCGCAAGAAACAGTACTTTTCACTGCATCCCAATACACGTGACAATAATAAATCTAATGAATTTTTTTACCCCATTCACAGGTAATCGTGCCTTGCTGGTAGCATTGTTAGTGATCTTTCTACTGGTTGTCCCTGCTGTGATCTACCTCTGCTACATCAAACGGGATCAACTCCGAGCAAAGATCCAGAAACTGGGCAAGGGAAACTCCCAGAGGCACAGGTAAGACGGCATCAATTGTCAGACAGAATCCATGCAGGGCATCCCAGAAATCTGGAGCGTCAGGACAGCGTGGGGCTGTCCCGGACTCTGGGCAGAGTGAGATTTCTCCAGCATCGCAAGCGAGACACCCCTCACTCACTCCTCGTGACAGTGGGGTCCACCCACATCCTCCGAGAATTCCCTTCCTCCTGTATCAATCCCCAAACTAATCCCACTGCCCCGCTCTCTCCCCATAGCCCTGTATCAATCCCCAAACTAATCCCACTGCCCCGCTCTCTCCCCATAGCCCTGTATCAATCCCCAAACTAATCCCACTGCCCCGCTCTCTCCCCATAGCCCTGTATCAATCCCCAAACTAATCCCACTGCCCCGCTCTCTCCCCATAGCCCTGTATCAATCCCCAAACTAATCCCACTGCCCCGCTCTCTCCCCATAGCCCTGTATCAATCCCCAAACTAATCCCACTGCCCCGCTCTCTCCCCATAGCCCTGTATCAATCCCCAAACTAATCCCACTGCCCCGCTCTCTCCCCATAGCCCTGTATCAATCCCCAAACTAATCCCACTGCCCCGCTCTCTCCCCATAGCCCTGTATCAATCCCCAAACTAATCCCACTGCCCCGCTCTCTCCCCATAGCCCTGTATCAATACCCAAACTAATCCCACTGCCCCGCTCTCTCCCCATAGCCCTGTATCAATCCCCAAACTAATCCCACTGCCCCGCTCTCTCCCCATAGCCCTGTATCAATCCCCAAACTAATCCCACTGCCCCACTCTCTCCCCATAGCCCTGTATCAATCCCCAAACTAATCCCACTGTCCCGCTCTCTCCCCATAGCCCTGTATCAATCCCCAAACTAATCCCACTGCCCCGCTCCCTCCCCATAGCCCTGTATCAATCCCCAAACTAATCCCACTGCCCCACTCCCTCCCCATAGCCCTGTATCAATCCCCAAACTAATCCCACTGCCTCGCTCTCTCCCCATAGCCCTGTATCAATCCCCAAACTCACCCCACTGCCCCGCTCTCTCCCCATAGCCTTGTATCAATCCCCAAACTAATCCCACTGCCCCGCTCTCTCCCCATAGCCCTGTATCAATCCCAAAACTAATCCCACTGCCCCGCTCTCTCCCCATAGCCCTGTATCAATCCCCAAACTAATCCCACTGCCCCACTCTCTCCTCATAGCCCTGTATCAATCCCCAAACTAATCCCACTGCCCCGCTCTCTCCCCATAGCCCTGTATCAATCCCCAAACTAATCCCACTGCCCCGCTCTCTCCCCATAGCCCTGTATCAATCCCCAAACTAATCCCACTGCCCCGCTCTCACCCCATAGCCCTGTATCAATCCCCAAACTAATCCCACTGCCCCGCTCTCTCCCCATAGCCCTGTATCAAACCCCAAACTAATCCCACTGCCCCGCTCTCTCCCCACAGTCCTGTATCAATCCCCAAACTAATCCCACTGCCACGCTCTCTCCCAATAGCCCTGTATCAATCCCCAAACTAATCCCACTGCCCCGCTCTCTCCCCATAGTCCTGTATCAATCCCCAAACTAATCCCACTGCCCCGCTCTCTCCCCATAGTCCTGTATCAATCCCCAAACTAATCCCACTGCCCCGCTCTCTCCCAATAGCCCTGTATCAATCCCCAAACTAATCCCACTGCCCCGCTCTCTCCCCATAGCCCTGTATCAATCCCCAAACTAATCCCACTGCCCCGCTCTCTCCCCATAGCCCTGTATCAATCCCCAAACTAATCCCACTGCCCCGCTCTCTCCCCATAGCCCTGTATCAATCCCCAAACTAATCCCACTGCCCCGCTCTCTCCCCATAGCCCTGTATCAATCCCCAAACTAATCCCACTACCCCACTCTCTCCCCACAGCCCTGTATCAATCCCCAAACTAATTCCACTGCCCTGCACTCTCCCCATAGCTTGGTATCAATCCCCAAACTAATTCCACTGCCCTGCGATCTCCCAATAACCCTTGATCAATCCCCAAACTAATCCCACTACCCTGCTCTCTCCCCATAGCCCTGTATCAATCCCCAAACTAATCCCACTGTCCCGCTCCCTCCCCATAGCCCTGTATCGATCCCCAAACTAATCCCACTGCCACGCTCTCTCCCAATAGCCCTGTATCAATCCCCAAACTAATTCCACTGCCCTGCACTCTCCCCATAGCTTGGTATCAATCCCCAAACTAATTCCACTGCCCTGCACTCTCCCCATAGCTTGGTATCAATCCCCAAACTAATCCCACTGCCCCGCTCTCTCCCCATAGCCCTGTATCAATCCCCAAACTAATCGCACTGCCCTGCTCTCTCCCCATAGCCCTGTATCAATCCCCAAACTAATCCCACTGCCCCACTCCCTCCCCATAGTCCTGTATCAATCCCCAAACTCATCGCACTGCCCCACTCTCTCCCCATAGCCCTGTATCAATCCCCAAACTAATCCCACTGCCCCACTCCCTCCCCATAGTCCTGTATCAATCCCTAAACTCATCGCACTGCCCCACTCTCTCCCCATAGCCCTGTATCAATCCCCAAACTAATCCCACTGCCCCGCTTTCTCCCCATAGCCCTGTATCAATCCCCTAACTAATCCCACTGCCCCGCTCTCTCCCCATTGCCCTGTATCAAACCCCAAACTAATCCCACTGCCCTGCTCTCTCCCCATAGCCCTGTATCAATCCCCAAACTAATCCCACTGCCCTGCTCTCTCCCCATAGCCCTGTATCAATCCCCAAACTAATCCCACTGCCCCACTCCCTCCCCATAGTCCTGTATCAATCCCCAAACTAATCCCACTGCCCTGCTCTCTCCCCATAGCCCTGTATCAATCAACAAACTAATCCCACTGCCCTGCTCTCTCCCCATAGCCCTGTATCAATCCCCAAACTAATCCCACTGCCCCACTCCCTCCCCATAGTCCTGTATCAATCCCCAAACTCATCGCACTGCCCCACACTCTCCCCATAGCCCTGTATCAATCCCCAAACTAATCCTACTGCCCCACTCCCTCCCCATAGTCCTGTATCAATCCCTAAACTCATCGCACTGCCCCACTCTCTCCCCATAGCCCTGTATCAATCCCCAAACTAATCCCACTGCCCCGCTTTCTCCCCATAGCCCTGTATCAATCCCCTAACTAATCCCACTGCCCCGCTCTCTCCCCATTGCCCTGTATCAAACCCCAAACTAATCCCACTGCCCTGCTCTCTCCCCATAGCCCTGTATCAATCCCCAAACTAATCCCACTGCCCCACTCTCTCCCCATAGCCCTGTATCAATCCCCAAACTAATCCCACTGCCCCACTCTCTCCCCATAGCCCTGTATCAATCCCCAAACTAATCCCACTGCCCCACTCTCTCCCCATTGCCCTGTATCAATCCCCAAACTAATCCCACTGCCCCGCTCTCTCCCCATAGCCCTGTATCAATCCCCAAACTAATCCCACTGCCCTACTCTCTCCCCATAGCCCTGTATCAATCCCCAAACTAATCCCACTGCCCCACTCTCTCCCCATAGCCCTGTATCAATCCCCAAACTAATCCCACTACCCCGCTCTCTCCCCATAGCCCTGTATCAATCCCCAAACTAATCCCACTGCCCTGCTCTCTCCCCATAGCCCAGTATCAATCCCAAACGAATCCCACTGCCCCACCCTCTCCCCATAGCCCTGTATCAATCCCCAAACTATACAGACAAAACATGCCGTTCATAGAGTACATAGTTTTGATTTATTATTGTCACGTATGTTGGGATACAGTGAAAAGTATTGTTTCTTGCGTGCTATACAGACAAAGCATACCGTTCATAGAGAAGGAAAGGAGAGGGTGCAGAATGTAGTGTTACAGTCACAGCTAGGGTGTAGAGAAAGATCAACTTAGTGCGAGGTAGGTCCATTCAAAAGTCTGACAGCAGCAGGGAAGAAGCTGTTCTTGAGTCAGTCGGTACGTGGCCTCAGACTTTTGTATCTTTTTCCCGACGGAAGAAGGTGGAAGAGAGAATGGCCGGGGTGCGTGGGGTCCTTGATTATGCTGGCTGCTTTTCCCCGAGGCAGCGGGAAGTGTAGACAGAGTCAATGGATGGGAGGCTGGTTTGTGTGATGGACTGGGCTACATTCACAACCCTTTGTAGTTCCTTGCAGTCTTGGGCAGAGCAGGAGCCCAGACCAAGCTGTGATACAACCAGAAAGAATGCTTTCTATGGTGCATCTGTAAAAGTTGGTGAGAGTCGTAGCGGACATGCCAAATTTCCTTAGTCTTTTGAGAAAGTAGAGGCGTTGATGGGGCTTTCTTAACTATAGTGTCGGCGTGGGGGGACCAGGACAGGTTGTTGGTGATCTGGGACACCTCGAAACCCATTGGTCAATCCCTCTATCTTCTTGTCCCACAATGCAGTGCGACAGGAGGCTATCGACTTGGCGCCTTGCGGGAGCGGGAGTCCCGGGAGGAAGAACGGTAAAACTTTCGCCCTGCCTGTCTCTCGCTCTGCCTCAGTCGCTTGCTTCCGTTAACCCCCACCCCTTCCTCTCTCTCTCTCTCTCTCTCTCTCCCTCTCCTTCTGCCCTCTTCCAAGGCCGAACTTTCAACTTGGAGCCAAGCTTGGGCTTGCGAGGGAGCTGCATGATTTTCGGGGCTGTTCTCCTCTATCCTCGGAGGTGCTTCCCGCGGGACTCGTGCTGGAGAATTCCCCTATTTCCCTCCCTTCTCCAGGAGCCCCCCTCGAGCTGGGAGGAGCCACTAATCTTCGCTCCCCCATTCCATTCCAGACGGATTCCTCCTCTCTACCAGATGCTGGGTGGAGAGTGATCCCACACCTCTCCCCCCCGCCCCCGGCCCCTCCGCAGGGAAGGTCGGTGCTGAGGGAGCGCCGCACTGTGGGAGGGTCGGTGCTGAGGGAGCGCCGCACTGTGGGAGGGTCGGTGCTGAGGGAGCGCTGCACTGTGGGAGGGTCAGTGCTGAGGGAGTGCCGCACTGTGGGAGGGTCAGTGCTGAGGGAGCGCCGCACTGTGGGAGGGTCAGTGCTGAGGGAGCGCCGCACTGTGGGAGGATCAGTGCTGAGGGAGCGCCGCACTGTGGGAGGGTTAGTGCTGAGGGAGAGAGTCCCAGAGTCTCAGCACCTTCTGAGAGAGAACATTCCTCTCCATCTCCGTCTGAAACGGGTTCTTTTTAAACACTGACCCCCCCTCGTTCTAGATTCTCCCACAAGAGGAAACATCCCCCCCTGTCGAGACCCCCCTCAGGACTTTCGACCGAGTCGCCTCTCGCTCTGCTAAACTCCCAGCGGATACGACCCTAACCTCTCCGACCTTTCCTCATCAGACCACTCGCTCCGACCCTGGTGTTAGTCTGGGAAACCTTCTCCAAACGGCTTCCAACACATTGACATCTTTCCCTTAAATCCGGAGATGGATCCTGTTCACAATA
The DNA here is from genome assembly GCF_964213995.1 of Mustelus asterias. NCBI lineage: Eukaryota > Metazoa > Chordata > Chondrichthyes > Carcharhiniformes > Triakidae > Mustelus > Mustelus asterias. The sequence goes on from NW_027590488.1 coordinate 216,857, forward strand.
TTCCAGATGTGCTCTCGCCAACGCCCTGGTACAACTGGAGCGTAACCTCCCTCCTCCTGTAATCAGTTCCCCCTCACAACAACATTCCATTCACTTTCCCAATCGCATATCAGTCTCGTCCAAACCCAACTCAATCTCGGACTCCAGTTTGAACGGGTGGGACTCACCCTCGCTGAGTTACTCCTCACACCATGTCCAGGAACTGACCAGCTCGATCTTCCAGCTCGGTCGGACAGAATCCCAGATTTCCTCCAGGGAAGAGGCATTTCGGCCCAACAGCACAGTACTGACCCACTTAGGCCCTCCCCTCTGCTCTATTCCCATAGCCCCACGCAATTTAGCATGGCCAATCCACCTAACCTACACATCTTTGGACACTAAGGGCAATTTAGCATGGCCAATCCACCTAACCTACACATCTTTGGACACTAAGGGGCAATTTAGCACGGCCAATCCACCTAACCTACACATCTTTGGACACTAAGGGGCAATTTAGCACGGCCAATCCACCTAACCTGCACATCTTTGGACACTAAGGGCAATTTAGCATGGCCAATCCACCTAACCTGCATATCTTTGGACACTAAGGGCAATTTAGCATGGCCAATCCACCTAACCTACACACACATCTTTGGACACTAAGGGACAATTTAGCATGGCCAATCCACCTAACTCGCACATCTTTGGACACTAAGGGACAATTTAGCATGGCCAATCCACCCAACCTACACATCTTTGGACACTAAGGGACAATTTAGCACGGCCAATCCACCTAACCTACACATCTTTGGACACTAAGGGCAATTTAGCATGGCCAATCCACCTACCCTACACATCTTTGGACACAAAGGGGCAATTTAGCACGGCCAATCCACCTAACCTGCACATCTTTGGACACTAAGGGCAATTTAGCATGGCCAATCCACCTAACCTGCACATCTTTGGACACTAAGGGCAATTTAGCATGGCCAATCCACCTAACCTGCACATCTTTGGACACTAAGGGACAATTTAGCATGGCCAATCCACCTAACCTACACATGTTTGGACACTAAGGGACAAGTTAGCATGGCCAATCCACCTAACCTACACATCTTTGGACACTAAGGGGCAATTTAGCATGGCCAATCCACCTAACCTGCACATCTTTGGACACTAAGGGCAATTTAGCATGGCCAATCCACCTAACCTACACACACATCTTTGGACACTAAGGGACAATTTAGCATGGCCAATCCACGTAACCCGCACATCTTTGGACACTAAGGGCAATTTAGCATGGCCAATCCACCTAACCTGCATATCTTTGGACACTAAGGGCAATTTAGCATGGCCAATCCACCTAACCTACACACCTTTAGACACTAAGTGGCAATTTAGCATGGCCAATCCACCCAACCTACACATCTTTGGACACTAAGGGACAATTTAGCACGGCCAATCCACCTAACCTACACATCTTTGGACACGAAGGGCAATTTAGCACGGCCAATCCACCTAACCCGCACATCTTTAGACACTAAGTGGCAATTTAGCATGGCCAATCCACCTAACCCGCACATCTTTAGACACTAAGTGGCAATTTAGCATGGCCAATCCACCTAACCCTCACATCTTTGGACACTAAGGGCAATTTAGCATGGCCAATCCACCTAACCTGCACATCTTTGGACACTAAGGGCAATTTAGCACGGCCAATCCATGTGCTCCAGTTTCCTCCCACAGTCCAAAGTGTGTCGGATTGTAGATGTGTCGATGTGTTGAATTGCCCCTTTGTGTCCAAAGATCACAGAATCCCTACAGTGCGCAAGGAGGCCATTCGGCCCATCGAGTCAGCACTGACCACAATCCCACCCAGGCCCTATCCCCGTAACCCCACGCATTTACCCTGCTGATCCCCAGACCCTCGCGTCAATTCAGCCTGGCCAATCCAACTAACCCGCACATCTTTGGACTGTAGGTGTAGGTGCAAGATGTAGACTTGCAAGTGAGGTGGATTGGCCATGCTAAATTGTCCCTTAGTGTCCAAAGATGTGCAGGTTAGGTGGATTGGCCGTGCTAAATTGTCCCTTAGTGTCCAAAGATGTGCAGGTTAGGTGGATTGGCCGTGCTAAATTGTCCCTTAGTGTCCAAAGATGTGCAGGTTAGGGGGATTGGCCATGCTAAGTTGCCCCTCAGTGTCCAAAGATGTGCAGGTTAGGTGGATTGGCCGTGCTAAATTGTCCCTTAGTGTCCAAAGATGTGCAGGTTAGGGGGATTGGCCATGCTAAATTGCCCCTTAGTGTCCAAAGATGTGCAGGTTAGGGGGATTGGCCATGCTAAATTGCCCCTCAGTGTCCAAAGATGTGCAGGTTAGGGGGATTGGCCATGCTAAATTGCCCCTCAGTGTCCAAAGATGTGCAGGTTAGGGGGATTGGCCATGCTAAATTGCCCCTCAGTGTCCAAAGATGTGCAGGTTAGGGGGATTGGCCATGCTAAATTGCCCCTCAGTGTCCAAAGATGTGCGGGTTAGGGGGATTGGCCATGCTAAATTGCCCCTTAGTGTCCAAAGATGTGCGGGTTAGGGGGATTGGCCATGCTAAATTGCCCCTTAGTGTCCAAAGATGTGCGGGTTAGGGGGATTGGCCATGCTAAATTGCCCCTTAGTGTCCAAAGATGTGCGGGTTAGGGGGATTGGCCATGCTAAATTGCCCCTTAGTGTCCAAAGATGTGCGGGTTAGGGGGATTGGCCATGCTAAATTGCCCCTTAGTGTCCAAAGATGTGCAGGTTAGGTGGATTGGCCATGCTAAATTGCCTCTTAGTGTCCAAAGATGTGCGGGTTAGGTGAATTGGCCATGCTAAATTGCCCCTTAGTGTCCAAAGATGTGCAGGTTAGGTGGATTGGCCATGCTAAATTGCCCCTTAGTGTCAGGGGGATTAGCAGGGTAAATATGTGGGGTTACGGAGATAGGGCCTGGGTGGGATTGTGGTCGGTGCAGACTCGATGGGCCAAATGGCCTCCTTCTGCACTGTAGGGATTCTATGGCTGCAGGAAGGACGGTTGACGCTGATGGCCACGGATTGGTCGAATTAAGAGTGCGGACCTCAATGCGGGGGTGGGTGCTGGGTGGGGTTGGGGGGGAGGTTTGCGGGGGAGGGGGGGAAGGGTGGGGGGTGGGGTGGAAGGGTCGGCAAGGGCGGAAATTGAAAACCCTTCCAACTGTGGCCGCCGTTTTTTGTGAAGTGAATGTAACACCATTGCTGGGCGGGAGGGGAGGGTGGTTGTGGGTGCGTTCGTACTTTGACCTTTACCCTCTGCCCCTCTGCATCCCCCCCCCCCCGCTTCCTCCTGCAGGGATTCCCGGACGGAGAACGGGATCCGGCCCCCATCTGCCAACCGACTGCGTTACAAACCTCCGGAGTGGCTCCAGCAGGCAGAGTTGAGACCGGCCCAGTCCGCCAAGGTAATTCCAGATGTTGTTAGTTGTTAACTCCGCCCCTTTAACGCCCCCCCCCCCCCCTCCCCCCTCGGCCCCTAGGGGGGAGGGCGGCGGGGAACCCTCGTTTCGGGGTTAAAGACAACCCCCAGTCCTGCCACCGTCTGGAAGGACACGGGGGGGGGGGCAGCAGACACATGGGGAACACCCACCACCTGCAAGTTCCCCCTCCGAGCCACTCACCATCCCGACTGGGAAATATATCGGCCGTTCCTTCACTGTCGCTGGGGTCAAAATCCTGGAACTCCCTCCCTAACAGCACTGTGGGTGTACCTACCCCACACACGGGGACTGACTGATGTCCAATAACAATCCCAGAACTCCCTCCCTAACAGCACTGTGGGTGTACCTACCCCACACACGGGGACTGACTGATGTCCAATAACAATCCTGGAACTCCCTCCCTAACAGCACTGTGGGTGTACCTACCCCACACACGGGGACTGACTGATGTCCAATAACAATCCCGGAACTCCCTCCCTAACAGCACTGTGGGTGTACCTACCCCACACACGGGGACTGACTGATGTCCAATAATAATCCCGGAACTCCCTCCCTAACAGCACTGTGGGTGTACCTACCCCACACGGGGTTCAAGATGGCGGTGACTACTACCAGGGCCTGGCCAGCGATGGATACAAAACGACCCTTTTCCACTTTGTCACGCGTGTGGCCCGTTTCGAAGGATTGAGGAGGTAGCAATTCGAGGGGTCAAACGACAGGGCAGGGAGAGGGGCGGCCATCTTGGAAAAGTGTCCCCTCAACCCGGGGCAGGGACGGTGGGTTTGACGGGTCGCCGTTCGAGCCTGAGGCCTCCCTGGACCGTCCTACGTCGTGGGGGGTGCTGGGGCCCCGGTTCCCAGTAGGCCTGGGGCCTAGGTCGTACCTCAGAGTGGGCGCCACAGAAGCGTCAAGGGGAGCTACCCTGCAGTGGGAATGATCTGGGGTGTTCCTGGGGGGTGGAAGGGGGGGGGGGAGCTGGTCGGGCCTGTGTGGGGAAGGGCTAGCCCCAGGCCGGTGTGGGCCGAATGGGCCTCCTGGGGGATGAAGTTTCTCCTGCAATGTGCCGTGAGTTCTGGGGGGGGTACCTGGCTCCGAATGGGGGAAACGGGCGGTCAGGGGAGGATAGGAAAATGGACGGATGCCGTAAATATAACGGTGGGGATTGGGGGAATGCCTGACTGTAGCGTCATATCACGGGTCCGTAAATATCACGGAGGTGGTTGAGGGGATGTCTGGCTGTTGCGTCACGTCACGGATCCCTAAATATTATGGAAGGGATTGAGGGAATGCCTGGCTGTAACGCCACATCTTCATGGATCCGTAAATATCGCGGAAGGGGGTTGAGGGAATGCCTGGCTGTAACGCCACATCATCATAGATCCATAAATATCGCGGAAGGGGGTTGAGGGGATGCCTGGCTGTAACGCCACATCATCATAGATCCGTAAATATCGCGGAAGGGGGTTGAGGGGATGCCTGGCTGTAATGTCACGTCACGGATCACGGCACCCCCTGATGGTGGCAGCACTCCCTCAGCTGTCCGACGCACTGCTGCGTCCTCAGATGCGAGGACTCGGGCCCAGGGATGGGGAACTGGAACGTGCCGTGCCCAGCGGACGTTGGTGGGGGCGGTGGGGGGGGGCTCATCTGTGTCCAGGGCTCCTGATTTCATTGGCGTCCATCCATTGACCCTTAACCCTGCATGCCAACTCATGCTTGCTCACGGCATGGTAACCAATGTTCGCCCATCACCCACGTGCCACCCTGCTCCGCGATCATCCATCATCTTGGCGCGGCTTTTGACTGACTAACCTTCTCTGTGCCGCCCTCCTCCCCCCTCCTCTCCCTCTGTGTGTCTCCTCTTTCTCTTCCACTCCTCCCCCCCCCCCCCCCACCATTCCCCTCTCTCTCTTTTTTTTCCCCCCTCGCAGTCTGCCCCTCCATCATCGCTCTTACGGCCTACGCCGCCTGCAAAGGCTCTACCTCCAGACCCTGTGGTCAAAGCAAGCCAGGTAACCGCCGTGCATCGTGGGAGATGTGGCCAATGTCGGGGGAGGGGGAGGGAGGGAGGGTGACTCGTTGTAATCCGGGGTGGGGAGGGAGTGGGTTGCAAACCGTGCGAGGGTGGGCTGGGGGGGAGATGGGGAACAGGGGCGAGGAACGACCAAATTTCTGGAATATTCCATTGATGAGGGGCCACACTCCCTCTCTCTCCCCCACTCTCTCTCCCTCTCCGCCCACTCCCCAGTTGAATGCGCTGCACCCGTTCTCCCGTCCAAACTGGCCGGAATCATTTTTTCCCCAACTTGAATTGGGATCTGCCCCCTCCCTTCCACCGCCCCCCCCCCCGGCCCCCCCCACCTCCTCCCCATCATCTTCACCAGGATGCATGTCCTGCGTTACGTGGGAACAAAACCAGTCAACGGGATGCCATCCAAGCGGGATTTTGTCATAAATCAAAGAACAAAGAAAATTACAGCACAGGAACAGGCCCTTCGGCCCTCCAAACCTGCACCGACCATGCTGCCCGACTGAACTAAAGCCCCCTACCCTTCCGCGGACTGTATCCCTCTATTCCCATCCTATTCATGTATTTGTCAAGACGCCCCTTAAAACTCACTACCGTATCCGCTTTCACTCCCTCCCCCGGCAGCGAGTTCCAGGCACCCACCACCCTCTGTGTAAAAAAACTTGCCTCGTACATCTCCTTTAAACTTTCCCCCTCGCATCTTAAACCTGTGCCCCCAAGTAATTGACTCTTCCACCCTGGGGAAAAAGCTTCTGACTATCCACTCTGTCCATGCCTCTCATAATCTTGTAGACTTCTATCAGGTCTCCCCTCAACCTCCGTCGCTCCAGTGAGAACAAACCAAGTTTCTCCAACCTCTCCTCATAGCTAATGCCCTCCATACCAGGCAACATCCTGGTAAATCTTTTCTGTACCCTCTCCAAAGCCTCCACATCCTTCTGGTAGTGTGGCGCCCAGAATTGAACACTATATTCCAAGTGTGGCCTAACTAAGGTTCTATAAAGCTGCAACATGATTTGCCAATTTTTAAACTCAATGCCCTGGCCGATGAAGGCAAGCATGCCGTATGCCTTCTTGACTACCTTCTCCACCTGCATTGCCACTTTCAGTGACCTGTGTACCTGTACGCCCAGATCCCTCTGCCTATCAATACTCTTAAGGGTTCTGTCATTTACTGTATATTTCCTATCTGTATTGGACCTTCCAAAATGCATTACCTCATATTTGTATGGATTAAACTCCATCTGCCATCTCTCTGCCCAAGTCTCCAACTGATCTATATCCTGCTGTATCCTCTGATGGTCCTCATCGCTATCCACAAATCCACCAACCTTTGTGTCATCCGCAATCTTACTCATCAAACCAATTACATTTTCCTCCAAATCATTTATATATATTACAAACAGCAAAGGTCCCAGCACTGATCCCTGAGGAACGCCACTTGTCACAGCCCTCCATTCAGAAACGCACCCTTCCACTGCTACCCTCTGTCTTCTTTGACCGAGCCAGTTTTGTATCCACCTTGCCAGCTCACCTCTGATCCCATGCGACTTCACCTTCTGCACCAGTCTGCCATGAGGGATCTTGTCAAAGGCCTTACTGAAGTCCATGTAGACAACATCCACTGCCCTACCCTCATCAATCATCTTCGTCACTTCCTCGAAAAACTCGATCAAGTTCGTGAGACGCGACCTCCCCTTCACAAAACCATGTTGCCTCTCGCTGACATGTCCACTTATTTCCAAGTGGGAATAAATCCTGCCACTTTCAGTGACCTGTACGCCCAGGTCCCTCTGCCTATCAATACTCTTAAGGGTTCTGCCATTTATTGTACATTTCCCATCTGTATTAGACCTTCCAAAATGCGTTACCTCACGCTTGTCCGGATTAAATTCCATCTGCCATCTCTCTGCCCAAGTCGCCAACTGACCTATATCCTGTCATGTCCTCTGATGGTCCTCATCGCTATCCGCAAATCCACCAACCTTTGTGTCGTCCGCAAACTTACTCATCAAACCAGTCACATCTGGATTGATTATTGACTGTCCCTTTGACCCCCCCCCTTGCCCTGCCGAAGATTCTTGTCCCATCAGCCTTAGCGACGGTGAGAGGTGTCCGCCATTTTTTTTGTTGCCCATTTGGCCTGTCCCGTGGCGGGGTGAGGGGACCTTCTTTTTGAGGGGGGGTTATTCGTGAGCGGGCGTCCGGGCCGGTGGGGGGGGAGGGGGGTTCCGACGCATTGCCACGGCGACCGCGGTGTCTTAACCCTTCTTTTGCTTGTCTCCCGCTCAGGCCCAGCGACAGGGCCTGCCCGGAAGGCCGCCTCCCCCGTCGACGCCCCTCCCTGCTGATCCCGTGCCAAAGAGCGGTCAGGTAACACACACGGTGGCGGGCGTCGCTCTTGGTGAGAGGCTTTGGGGGTGGGTGGGGGGGTGAGGTCCATCAATCCTGGATTGATGGGGTGGATGGAATCTAAGAGGGACCACCCCCCGCCCCCCCCGCTCCCACCTCCGACCAATCCGGGCCTTAGGCCTCAAGCCTTCCGTCCAGTTTAGCCCCCACAGAGAATCTGATTCTTAACTCCTACATTAATTTCCCCGTTACCCTCCCCACCCCACTAACCGATCTTGGGTTCAGTTTTTCCAGTTCAACCCTCCCCCTCCCCCTCCCCCTCCCCCTCCCCTCCCCCTCCCCCGGCCTCCATTTCTGAGCGAATCGAGACTAGGCCTCAAATACAAAATGGCCGCCAGAACAACAACAACAACTTACATTTAGCAAGCACCTCAGAAAACGACCTTTCATTGGAGGATGCATCAAAGCAAAAAACGATTGGACTCGGGAGATACGTGGACCTATCAGCGACAGGCAACCAAAAATAGGGTTGAAGGGGACGGTTTTTAAGGAGGTTACTGGAGGGAGAGAGAGGGAGAGACAGAGAGAGAGACACAGAGAGACAAGGGCTGGAGGAAGTTACAGAGATAGGGAGGGGGATGTAGGGGGCTGGAGTAGGTTACAGAGATAGGGAGGGGGGTGTAGGGGGCTGGAGGAGGTTACAGAGATAGGGAGGGGGGTGTAAGGGCTGGAGGAGGTAACAGAGATAGGGAGGGGGTGTAGGGGCTGGAGGAGGTTACAGAGATAGGGAGGGGGTGTAGCGGCTGGTGGAGGTACAGAGTTAGGGAGGGGGTGTAGGAGCTGGAGGAGGTTACAAAGGGAGGGGGGTGTAGGAGCTGGAGGAGGTTACAGAGGGAGGGGGGTGTAGGGGCTGGAGGAGGTTACAGGGATTGGGAGGGGGTGTAGGGGCTGGAGGAGGTTACAGAGATAGGGAGGGGGCGTAGGGGCTGGAGGAGGTTACAGAGATAGGGAGGGGGTGTAGGGGCTGGAGGAGGGTGCAGAGACAGGGAGAGGGGTGTAGGGGCTGGAGGAGATTACAGAGATAGGGAGGGGGTGTAGGGGCTGGAGGAGGTTACAGAGATAGGGAGGGGGTGTAGGGGCTGGAGGAGGTTACAGAGATAGGGAGGGGGTGTAGGGGCTGGAGGAGGTTACAGAGATAGGGAGGGGGTGTAGGGGGTTGGAGGAGGTTACAGAGATAGGGAGGGGGTGTAGGGGCTGGAGGAGGTTACAGAGATAGGGAGGGGGTGTAGGGGCTGGAGGAGGTTACAGAATTAGGGAGGGGGTGTAGGGGCTGGAGGAGGTTAGAGAGATAGGGAGGGGGTGTAGGGGCTGGAGGAGGTTACAGAATTAGGGAGGGGGTGTAGGGGCTGGAGGAGGTTAGAGAGATAGGGAGGGGGTGTAGCGGCTGGAGGAGGTTACAGAGATAGGGAGGGGGTGTAGGGGCTGGAGGAGGTTAGAGAGGGGGTGTAGGGGCTGGAGGAGGTTACAGAGATAGGGAGGGGGGTGTAGGGGCTGGAGGAGGTTACAGAGATAGGGAGGGGGGTTTAGGGGCTGGAGGAGGGTGCAGAGACAGGGAGAGGGGTGTAGGGTGTTGAAGGAGGTTACGAATGATTATAAAACTTAGGCATAGCCAGAAACTGGAATGAAACATGAGAATTTTCAACGATCACTGATTTAACTACTAATTAAATTCATCCCAGCTTCATTAATATTGTCATTTATAACCTACTAACGTTCTAGAACTTTGTGTGTCTGTTTCTTCACAGAATTGGGAAGGTTAAGGGGGAGATTCCCCCCCCAGAATGGGAGCAGGGATGAGGAGGAGAGGTGGTGGGCTTCAATTCACGCGGAGAGAGACCGGGAGAAGCTGTGATCGTTCCCTGTTACTGAGGCCTGCTGGAGCCTGAGGCCTACTAGAGCCCGAGGCCTACTGAGGCCATCTGAAGCTTCAGGGCTACTGGAGCCTGAGGCCTACTGAGGCCATCTGAAGCTTCAGGCCTACTGGAGCCTAAGGCCTACTGCTTCATGAGGCCTTGTGAGGCCATCTAAAGCTTCAGGCCTACTTGAGCCTGAGGCCTAGTGCAACCTGAGGCCTACTGAGGCCATCTGAAGCTGCAGGCCTACTGGAGACGGAGGCCTACTGCTTCATGAGGCCATCTGAAGCTTCAGGCCTACTGGAGTCTGAGGCCTACTGCAGCCAGGGATAGGGGCCAATTTTTCAAAGGATTCAGGGTGAAACATCAAGGGTGAGGGGTGGGGGTTCAGTTCAGGCGGAGAGAGACTGGGAGAAGCTGGGATAGTTCCCCTCGGATTGGAGAAGGTTCGGGGGGGAGATTTAATCGAGGCAGCATTCAGAATCACGGAGGGAGGAGTGGGGGAGGGGGGGTTTGGATGGTGTGAATGAGGAGAAAGTGTTTCCCACTGGGCAGGAGGAAGAGGGGGGGTAACCAGAGGGGACACAGATTGGAGAGAATTGGGAAAAGTACCAGAGCGGGTGAAACGGGAGAAAGGGAGAATTTTGATGGAAACGCAGCGAGCTGTTTGATCCGGAAGGCGCTGCCTGAAAGGGCGCTGGAAGCAGATTCACCAGGAACTCTCAAAAGGGGGGAATTGGAGAGGCCTAGACATGGTGGCACAGCGGTTAGCACTGCTGCCTCACAGCGCCAGGGACATGGGTTCGATTCCCAGCTCGGGTCACTGTCTGTGTGGAGTCTGCACGTTCTCCCCGTGTCTGCGTGGGTTTTCTCCGGGTGCTCCGGTTTCCTCCCACAGTCCGAAAGATGTGCAGGTTAGGTGGATAGGCCATGCTAAATTGTCCCTTAGTGTCCAAAGATGTGAAGGTTAGGTGGATTGGCCGTGCTAAATTGCCCCTTAGTGTCCAAAGATGTGCGGGTTGCGTGGATTGGCCATGCTAAATTGTCCCTTAGTGTCCAAAGATGTGAAGGTTAGGTGGATTGGCCATGCTAAATTGTCCCTTAGTGTCCAAAGATGTGAAGGTTAGGTGGATTGGCCATGCTAAATTGTCCCTTAGTGTCCAAAGATGTGCAGGTTAGGTGGATTGGCCATGCTAAATTGCCCCTTAGTGTCCAAAGATGTGCGGGTTAGGTGGATTGGCCATGCTAAATTGCCCCTTAGTGTCCAAAGATGTGCAGGTTAGGTGGATAGGCCATGCTAAATTGCCCCTTAGTGTCCAAAGATGTGCGGGTTAGGTGGATTGGCCATGCTAAATTGCCCCTTAGTGTCCAAAGATGTGCGGGTTAGGTGGATTGGCCGTGCTAAATTGTCTCTTAGTGTCTGGGGATTAGCGATGTAAATGCATGGGGTTATGGGGATAGGGCCAGGGTGGGATTGTTGTCGGTGCAGGCTCGATGGGCTGAATGGCCTCTTTCCGCACTGTCGGTATTCTATGATATGATAAGGGGCTGGGAGAGCGAGGGGGGGGACATATTGGATCAATCTTTCCATGAGCTAGCACAGACTAGATGGGCCCAATTGTCTCCTGCTGAGCTGTAGACCTCTATATTGACTATCCAATACCGGAATTTGGAAATGGGCCTTGGCCCTGTTCGAGCGGGGGATACGGTGGGGATTCTGATTCCGGTCCTCGTTGCCAGTGTGGGTGTGTCCGATTCCAGTGTCCGCGATCCCAGAATCCCGGGACTGATAGAAGAAAAGACTTACTCACCGGAATGACGTCAGTAAGGTGGGGGGGAGGTGGGTGTCTGTCAGACCAACCGTACGCGTCTGGGTTCACCCCTTCCCCCATTTCGGGACGTACTTTAGCCCCAAACCTGAGGCTGTTTGACCGTTCTCTACTCTAGAATGTTTGCCCAGGCGGTAAATTGGTTTGTTTCTGCATCGCGGGGGAGGGCTGAGGGTGAAGGGGGTCCCGCATTCTTTTCCAAGGGTGTTAGACTATCATTTCCCCGCTGGAGATGAATGATCCGGGTATGTATCTGCCTTTTCAATCTAGGCCTCTGGAGGATGCGCTGAGGCCTAGTCCTCTGGCGGACACAGTAAGGCCTAGTCCTCTGGTGGACACAGTGAGGCCTAGTCCTCTGGCGGACACAGTGAGGCCCAGTCCTCTGGCGGACACAGTGAGGCCTAGTCCTCTGGCGGACACAGTGAGGCCTGCTCCTCTGATGGACACAGCGAGGCCTGCTCCTCTGGCGGACACAGTGAGGCCTAGTCCTCTGGCGGACACAGTGAGGCCTAGTCCTCTGGCGGACACAGTGAGGCCCAGTCCTCTGGCGGACACAGTGAGGCCCAGTCCTCTGGCGGACACAGTGAGGCCAAGTCCTCTGGCGGACACAGTGAGGCCTGCTCCTCTGGCGGACACAGTGAGGCCCAGTCCTCTGGCGGACACAGTGAGGCCCAGTCCTCTGGCGGACACAGTGAGGCTTGCTCCTCTGGCAGACACAGTGAGGCCCAGTCCTCTGGCGGACACAGTGAGGCCTGCTCCTCTGGAGGACACAGTGAGGCCTGCTCCTCTGGCGGACACAGTGAGGCCCAGTCCTCTGGCGGACACAGTGAGGCCTGCTCCTCTGGCGGACACAGTGAGGCCTGCTCCTCTGGCGGACACAGTGAGGCCTAGTCCTCTGGCGGACACAGTGAGGCCTAGTCCTCTGGCGGACACAGTGAGGCCTAGTCCTCTGGCGGACACAGTGAGGCCTGCTCCTCTGGCAGACTCGCTGAGGTCTGGTCCTCTTGGACTTGTTTTGCACCGGCAAGGTTGACAGTCTGTCCTCGTCATGTGACCTCGATAGGTTCCCCCGTCGCCCTCCCAATTTGACATTATTTTCCAACCCCACACCCACATCTTGAGCCTTTTCTCTCTCCCAAACTGGACCACCCTTGTCCCGAACCCGGTTTTGGGACATACAGGCCTAGCCATTCCCACCAGCGGGTCAGGCCCAGGGCCTAGCTCTGAGTGCCTAGGCCCAGAGGCCAAGGGTCATGCACTCTGACCCTGGTCGCTTGCTGACGTGGAGGGCAGCGAGATGAGACGGTGTGACCCCCCCCCCACCCCCACTCCGCACGTCCCTCCCCTTCCGCCTCCCCCACCCAGGGTCAAAATGGTGACCAATCCCAGGATAATGACCAATCCCCAGCCTGATTAGGGCCCATGAGGATTCTGATTGGCTGTGGTACTGTTGGTCGCTCCTGATTGGCTGTGGGATAGAATCTGATTGGGGCTTGTGTTTGGTGATTGGCCGTGCCACAGACTGTGTCTGTTACGTCCTTTCTGATTGGCTATGCCAGGGACCATGCCTGTTACGCCCTCTCTGATTGGCCGTGCCACAGACTCTGTCTGTTACGCTCTCTCTGATTGGCTGTGCTGCAGACTCTCTCTGATGCACTCTGATCGTGTCACACACTCCTCATTAACACCTCCTCTGATTGGTTCCGGCACTTATTGGCTGAGGGGGCATTGGCGACTGACTCCGCCTCGGTTTGTTGGGGGAGGGAGGGGGAAGTGGCGGGGAGGGAGGGGGGGGGGGTGGGAGTGGCGGGGGAGGGGTGGGAGTGGCAGGGAGGAAGGGGGGAAGTGGCGGGGGGGGAAGTGGCGGCGGGGGGGAGTGGCGGGGAGGGAGGGGGGGAGTGGCGGGGAGGGGGGGAGTGGCGGGGAGGGGGGGAGTGGCGGGGAGGGAGGGGGGAGTGGAGGGAGGGGGGAGTGGCGGGGAGGGGGAGTGGCGGGGAGGGAGGGGGGAGTGGCGGGGGGTGGGAGTGGCGGGGGGTGGGAGTGGCGGGGGGGGGTGGGAGTGGCGGGGAGGGGGGGAGGGAGGGGGGAGTGGCGGGGATGGGGTCAGTGGCGGGGAGGGGGGGGGAGTGGCGGGGAGGGGGGGGGGGTGGTGGGGAGGGAGGGGGGGGAGTGGCGGGGAGGGAGGGGGGAGGGAGGGGACGGAGGGGTGGGAGTGGCGAGGAGGGAGGGGGGGAGTGGCGGGGAGGGAGGGGGGAGTGGCGGGGAGGGAGGGGAGCTGAGGCTGTTCTGAAACCACAGCTTGGCCGCATGCGAGGCGGTGTGCGGGGGGGGGGAGAACAGTGAGGGCACATTTGCCCCTCAGTAGACTGTGAAACAAGGAGGCGAATGACAGCCTGTGGGATGAATGGAGGGAGGGAACAAATGCGAAATAACCTTTTCTCTCCCATTCCCCCCCCCCCACTTCTGTCTGCAGCCCCCACTGCCCAGAAAGCCCCCTCCCCCGAAGAAGGCACTCCCCACCGATCCCGGCGCGCGTGCTGTCTGTGGGACTGTGGCCATGCAGCCCGAGCACCCGAGGGTGTCGTTCTATGCGGAGCAGGATTCCCGGCCTCCCTCCAGGTGGGTGACCCTCTGAGTGCGCGGCGCCACCTACACCCCCATGCCCCCAGAACGCCTGCCCCGCTGAACCGCCCCCTGGCTAGATGGTACCGAGGATGCGATGCGCCATTTCATCCCAGCACCCAAATCTTGCCCACGCCAAAGGTACCCTCCCCCGCATTCTCCTACACATACCCCCGCGCACCCCCACCCCGCCATCCGCAGCCGGTGAGGGGATGAGTTGCCACGCCCTACCCGGTCCCGATGGGCATCGCCCGTCGCTGGTTGGACGTTGGCACGACTGGCTACCCACTGCCAAATCTAATTAGCGGGTAACTTGGGGATCCCAGAGTACACGGTGCAATGGATCCCCATCTCCGACCTGACCTCCCCCCGACCCCGCCGACCGTCAAGGGCCCCCTTGCCGTGGAGATGTCTTCGGGGCCTAGGCTGGCCAGGGAATGTTCCAGAAAACCGGCGTGTCGGTTGGACGTGCGCGCGCCGTGAAGCTTTGTGATTGGCGGTCTAACCTTTCCAATTCTTCTCTCCATCCCTTCCCCCCCAACCCGACCCAACTACAGGCCTGCCCCTCCCCCACCAGGAAAGAAGCCTCCCTTACCCCCCTTACCCTTCGTCAACGCATGACGCATCGCCCCCCTGCCCCCTCCTCAGCCCGGGGAGGAGGGGGGTGGGGCCAACGGTGAGACCATGCCAGCCTCTTAACTTCGATCGACCAGATGGGAAAATGGACGTCCCGGGGGGAAAAGGGGGTGGGGCGGGGTGGTTTGGGACGGGGAGGAGGGGGAGGAGAGATTCCCGGGAGTGGATCATCGAGCGCCCACCTCCACCGCCCCCAACAACCATTCCTTCTCCCCCTTCGAGCCCAGCCGACCTTTGACCGCCCCAACCTCGGGAAGCCACCTTGGCTTGGCGCCTTCTGGAAGGAAGACTTGTGATGGCGGCCGTGAAGGAGACATCTTCCCCAACCCCGGGGGCGCTGAGGAACGGCGATCGTGGAATGGGATTGGTGATACTTGGCGGGGCTGAGAGGCGGGCCAGGATGACATCACCGGGGGACCGTGCGGGAAGGAGTCACACAGGTTCGGAGAGCGGAATGGCGACAAATTTCATCCTGATGTGAAGGACGGTTGAGCCAATTCCAAAATGGACTCCGTGCGTGGTTGACTGAGGAATGTCAAAGGTCTGATTATTCTCTATACACGAATCGGGGAGGCCATTCAGCCCCTCTGCCCAATTGCACACTCCAAGGCTGATTCTTGGTCATCATCAGGCCATTCCCACTCCAAATGTCTGTGGGAGCGCCGTAATGTGGGAGGGTCAGTGCTGAGGGAGCGCCGCACTGTGGGAGGGTCAGTGCTGAGGGAGCACCGCACTGTGGGAGGGTCGGTGCTGAGGGAGCGCCGCACTGTGGGAGGGTCAGTGCTGAGGGAGCGCCGCACTGTGGGAGGGTCAGTGCTGAGGGAGCGCCGCACTGTGGGAGGGTCAGTGCTGAGGGAGTGCCGCACTGTGGGAGGGTCGGTGCTGGGGGAGAGCCGCACTGTGGGAGGGTCAGTGCTGAGGGAGCGCCGCACTGTGGGAGGGTCAGTGCTGAGGGAGCGCCGCACTGTGGGAGGGTCAGTGCTGAGGGAGCGCCGCACTGTGGGAGGGCCGCACTGTGGGAGGGTCAATGCTGAGGGAGCGCTGCACTGTGGGAGGGTCAGTGCTGAGGGAGCGCCGCACTGTGGGAGGGTCAGTGCTGAGGGAGCGCCGCACTGTGGGAGGGTCAGTGCTGAGGGAGCGCCGCACTGTGGGAGGGCCGCACTGTGGGAGGGTCAATGCTGAGGGAGCGCTGCACTGTGGGAGGGTCAGTGCTGAGGGAGCGCCGCACTGTGGGAGGGTCAGTGCTGAGGGAGCGCCGCACTGTGGGAGGGTCAGTGCTGAGGGAGCGCCGTGCTGTGGGAGGGTCAGTGCTGAGGGAGCACCGCACTGTGGGAGGGTCAGTGCTGGGGGAGCTCATTTGCTGTCTGTGGGATCTTGCTGTGCACAAATTGACAATATATGACAATGGAGAGGCCACTCCTATTAAAAAAAAGTATCATCATTGGCTGAGGAAGGTTTTGGGAGCGGGGGTGGGGAGTGTATTCTGAGGGGGGGAGTCACTAGGGTCAGTTTTCGGTGGGTGGGTATCACTGGGGGTCGGGGGGGTTCTCTGGGTGGTGACGATCCCTCGGTCTTCGATGACGGATTCTCGGAGGTGACACTCGAGGCCCTCGCTCTGCACTGTCGCTTCTGAATGTCCGGCTCCCCCTCGGAAGGGGTGCCTGGAGTCCCCTTGAAACCTCGACTCTCTCCCCCACCCCGGGGTCAGCGCTCCCCTCAGCGTGAGGGGGGACTGGGGAGTTAACCACCCCCCCCTTTCCCCTCTCCCCTCCACTCAATACACTTCCCCACAGCAGTCAATTAAACGGGGGGGGGGGGGCTGGGCTGGTGATGACACTGGACAGCTCAGGGTCAGAGGTCAGGGGTCGAGGGCTCTGCAAAAGTGTATGAGTGTGTGTGTGTGGGAGAGAGTGAGAGAGTGTGGGAGAGAGTGAGAGAGTGTGGGAGAGAGTGTGTGTGTGTGAGAGAGAGAGAGTGTGTGTGAGAGAGTGTGTGTGTGAGAGAGAGTGTGTGTGTGTGAGAGTGTGTGTGTGTGAGAGAGTGTGTGTGAGACAGAGAGTGTGTGTGGGAGAGTGTGTGTCTGAGAGAGAGAGAGTGTGTGTGTGTGAGAGAGAGTGGGTGTGAGACAGAGAGTGTGTGTGTGGGAGAGTGTGTGTCTGAGAGAGAGAGAGAGAGTGTGTGTGTGTGAGAGAGAGAGAGTGTGTGTGAGAGAGTGTGTGTCAGAGAGAGAGAGTGTGTGTGTGTGGGAGAGTGCGTGTGTGAGAGAGTGCGTGTGTGAGAGAGTGCGTGTGTGTGAGAGTGCATGTGTGAGAGAGTGCGTGTGTGAGAGAGTGCGTGTGTGAGAGAGTGCGTGTGTGAGAGAGTGCGTGTGTGAGAGAGTGCGTGTGTGAGAGAGTGCGTGTGTGAGAGAGTGCGTGTGTGAGAGAGTGCGTGTGTGAGAGAGTGCGTGTGTGAGAGAGTGCGTGTGTGTGAGAGAGTGCGTGTGTGAGAGAGTGCGTGTGTGAGAGAGTGCGTGTGTGAGAGAGTGCGTGTGTGAGAGAGTGCGTGTGTGAGAGAGTGCGTGTGTGAGAGAGTGCGTGTGTGAGAGAGTGCGTGTGTGAGAGAGTGCGTGTGTGAGAGAGTGCGTGTGTGAGAGTGCGTGTGTGAGAGTGCGTGTGTGAGAGTGCGTGTGTGAGAGTGCGTGTGTGTGAGAGTGCGTGTGTGTGAGAGTGCGTGTGAGAGTGCGTGTGTGTGAGAGTGCGTGTGTGTGAGAGTGCGTGTGTGAGAGAGTGCGTGTGTGAGAGAGTGCGTGTGTGAGAGAGTGCGTGTGTGAGAGAGTGCGTGTGTGAGAGAGTGCGTGTGTGAGAGAGTGCGTGTGTGAGAGAGTGCGTGTGTGAGAGAGTGCGTGTGTGTGAGAGAGTGCGTGTGTGTGAGAGAGTGCGTGTGTGTGAGAGAGTGCGTGTGTGTGAGAGAGTGCGTGTGTGTGAGAGAGTGCGTGTGTGTGAGAGAGTGCGTGTGTGTGAGAGAGTGCGTGTGTGTGAGAGAGTGCGTGTGTGTGAGAGAGTGCGTGTGTGTGAGAGAGTGCGTGTGTGTGAGAGAGTGCGTGTGTGTGAGAGAGTGCGTGTGTGTGAGAGAGTGCGTGTGTGTGAGAGAGTGCGTGTGTGTGAGAGAGTGCGTGTGTGTGAGAGAGTGCGTGTGTGTGAGAGTGCGTGTGTGTGAGAGTGCGTGTGTGTGAGAGTGCGTGTGTGAGAGAGTGCGTGTGAGAGAGTGCGTGTGTGAGAGTGCGTGTGTGAGAGTGCGTGTGTGAGAGAGTGCGTGTGTGAGAGAGTGCGTGTGTGTGAGAGAGTGCGTGTGTGTGAGTGTGTGTGTGTGTGTGAGAGAGTGAGTGTGTGTGTGTGTGAGAGAGTGTGTGTGTGTGAGAGAGTGTGTGTGTGTGAGAGAGAGTGTGTGTGTGAGAGAGAGAGTGTGTGTGAGAGAGAGGGAGTGTAAATTCTGAAGAATTTTTGTTTCCAACACAAATTGTGAATAAAGGTGTTATTTCTGTGATGTTGTGGTGTTTGGAATTGCTGCCAGTTTTATTACAGGCGAAGGGGTGGATTAGCCCCGACTGAGTTGGATTTTGAATCAGGTACAAGACGTTCAGAGGAGTCTTTCGATATTGAAAACATTTCAGAGACCAGGATTACACACTTCACATTGTAACACATCGCTTGTATCGGGATACCGTGAAAAGTGTTTCTTGCGCGCTATACGGACAAAGCATACCATTCATAGAACATCAAAAAACTACAGCACAAACAGGCCCTTCGACCCACAAGTTGCGCCGGTCATGTCCCTACCTACCGAGGCTTATATATAGGCCTACCTATAACCCTCAATCCTATTAAGTCCCATGTACTCATCCAGAAGTCTCTTAAAAGACCCTATCGAGTTTGCCTCCACCACCACTGACGGCAGCCGATTCCACTCACCCACCACCCTCTGAGTGAAAAACTTGCCCCTAACATCTCCCCTGTGCCTACCCCCCCAGCACCTTAAACCTGTGTCCTCTCGTAGCAGCCATTTCCACCCTGGGAAAAAGCCTCTGAGAGTCCACCCGATCTATGCTTCTCAACATCTTGTACACCTCTATCAGGTTACCTCTCATCCTTCGTCTCTCCAAGGAGAAAAGACCGAGCTCCCTCAGCCTATCCTCATAAGGCATGCCACTCAATCCAGGCAACATCCTTGTAAATCTTCTATGCACCCTTTCAATCATTTCCACATCCTTCCTGTAATGAGGCGACCAGAACTGAGCACAGTATGAAAATGACAAACAGCAAGGGTCCCAGAACAGATCCCTGGGGCACTCCACTGGTGACCGACCTTTATTCAGAAAAAGACCCATCTATACCCACTCTCTGCCTCCTTTGGGCAACCCAGTTCTGGATCCACCGGGCAGCAGCCCCTTGGATCCCATGCCCTCTCACTTTCTCGAGAAGTCTTTGCATGGGGGACCTTATCGAACGCCTTGCTGAAGTCCATGTAAACCACATCTACCGCTTTCCCTTCGTCAATGTGTTTAGTCACATTTTCAAAGAACTCCACCAGGCTCGTAAGGCACGATTTGCCTTTGACAAAGCCATGCTGACTACTTTTGAGCATACTAAACTTCTCTAAATGTTCATAAATCCTGTCCCTCAGGATCTTCTCCATCAGCTTACCAACCACAGAGTTTAGACTCACCGGTCGGTAATTTCCTGGGCTCTCCCTATTCCCCTTCTTGAAAATAGGAACCACATCCGCAATCCTCCAATCCTCCGGAACCTCTCCCGTCTCCATCGATGACGCAAAGATCATCGCCAGAGGCTCTGCAATCTCTTCCCTAGCCTCCCACAGTAACCTGGGGTACATCCCATCAAAATTTCCAACACATCCTCTTTCTTAATGTCCACATACTCAATCTTTTCAGTCCGCCTCAATCCTGTCGTACAACCACCCCGGTCTTTTTCCACTGTGAATACCGAGGTAAAATATTCATTAAGCACCTCTGCTATTTCTTCCGATTCTCTACAGACTTTCTCACCTTCACATTTTATAGGTCCTATTCTTTCACATCTCATCCTTTTACTCTTCACATATTTATAGAACGTCTTAGGGTTCTCCTTAATCTTACCTGTCAAGGCCTTCTCGTGACCCCTTCTGGCTCTCCTAATTTCTTTCTTAAGTCCCTTCCTACAAGCCGTATACTCATCTAGATCCCTATCATCGCCTCGCTCTCTGAGCCTTTTGTGCGCTTTCCTTTTCTTCTCGACTAGGTTCATTGCAGCTTTCGTGCACCACGGTTCCTGTAACTTACCAACACCTCCCTGTCTCATCGGAACGTTGTCATGCAGAACTCCAGACAAACATTCCTTGAAAATCTGCCACCTTACTTTGGTACTTTTCCTTGAGAATGCCTCCTTCCAATTTACGCCTGTAATCTCCTGCCTGATGGCTTCATATTTCCCCTTACTCCAGATAAACACTTTCCTAGCTTGTCTGATCCTATCTCTTTCCAATGCTAGCGTAAAGGAGATAGAGTTATGATCACTATCCCCAAGATGCTCCCCCACTGAGAGATCCGACACCTGTCCAGGCTCATTAGCCAGATCGAGTACAGCCTCTCCTCTTGTAGGCTTGTCCACATGCTGTGTCAGGAAACCCTCCTGAACACACCTCACAAACTCCTCCCCATCCAAACCCCTTACCCTAGGGATATTCCAATCTATGTTTGGGAAATTAAAGTCTCCCATCACGACAACCCTGTTATTACTACATCTCTCCAGGATCTGTTTCACTATCTGCTCCTCAACATCCCTGTTACTATTGGGTGGCCTGTAGAAAACACCCAGCAAAGTTATCGACTCCTTCCCGCTCCGAACTTCCACCCACAGAGACTCTGTAGACAATCCCTCCACAGCATCCACCTTCTCTACAGCTGTGACACTATCCCTGATCAGCAGTGCCACTCCCCCCCCCTCTTTTGCCTCCCTCCCTGTCCTTCCTGAAACATCTGAAACCTGGCACCTGAAGTATCCAGTCCTGTCCCTGAGACATCCAAGTCTCCGTAATGGTCACCACATCACACTTCCAAGCATCGATCCACACTCTGAGCTCATCCACTTTATTCACTACACGCCTGGCGTTAAAATAGACACATCTCAAACCTTTGGTCTGAGCTCTCCCCTTCTCCATCACCCGTCTATTCTCCCTCTTACCCTGTCTACAATCCTTCTCTATTTGCGGGCTAACCTCCTCGCTCTCAGTCACCTCATCACGATTCCCTCCCCCCAACCTATCTAGTTTAAAGTCTCCCCAGTAGCCTTAGCCAACCTTCCTGCCAGGATATTGGTCCCCCTGGGATTTAAGTGCCACCCGTCTTTTTTGTACAGGTCACACCTGCCCCTAAAGAGGTCCCAATGATCCAGGAACCTGAATCCCTGCCCCCTGCTCCAGTCCCTCAGCCACACATTCATCCTCCACCTCACTCCATTCCTTTCCTCACCTTCCCGTGGCACAGGCAGCAATCCTGAGATTACTACCTTTGCGTTCCTCCTTCCCAACTGCCTACCTAACTCCCTATATTCTCTTTTCATGACCCCTTCCATCTTCCTACCTATGTCAGATTTGATTTATTATTGTCACATGTATTGGGATACAGTGAAAGGTATTGTTTCTTGCGCGCTATACAGACAAAGCATACCGTTCATAGAGAAGGAAAGGAGAGGGTGCAGAATGTAGTGTTACAGTCACAGCTAGGGTGTAGAGAAAGATCAACTTAGTGCGAGGTAGGTCCATTCAAAAGTCTGACAGCAGCAGGGAAGAAGCTGTTCTTGAGTCGGTCGGTACGTGACCTCAGACTTTTGTATCTTTTTCCCGGCGGAAGAAGGTGGAAGAGAGAATGTCCGGGGTGCGTGGGGGTCCTTGATTATGCTGGCTGCTTTTCCCAAGGCAGCGGGAAGTGTAGACAGAGTCAATGGATGGGAGGCTGGTTTGCGTGATGGATTGGGCTACATTCACGACCCTTTGTAGTTCCTTGCGGTCTTGGGCAGAGCAGGAGCCCAGACCAAGCTGTGATACAACCAGAAAGAATACTTTCTATGGTGCATCTGTAAAAGTTGGTGAGAGTCGTAGCGGACATGCCAAATTTCCTTAGTCTTCTGAGAAAGTAGAGGTGTTGGTGGGGCTTTCTTAACTATAGTGTCGGCGTGGGGGGGACCAGGACAGGTTGTTGGTGATCTGGACACCTAAAAACTTGAAGCTCTCGACCATTTCCACTTTGTCCCCGTTGATGTAGACAGGAGCATGTTCTCCTTTACGCTTCCTGAAGTTGATGATTATCTCCGAGAATGATCCCTGGAATGAAGAGCTTGTCGTATGAGGAGCGTCTGAGGACTCTGGGTCTGTACTCGTTGGAGTTTAGAAGGATGAGGGGGGATTTTTATTGAAACTTACAGCATACTGCGAGGCCTGGATAGAGTGGACGTGTGGAAGATGTCTCCATTAGTGAGAGAGACTCGGATCCGAGGCACAGCCTCAGAGTAAAGGGACAGCCCTTTAGAACAGAGATGAGGAGGAATTTCTTCAGCCAGAGGATGGTGAATCTGTGGAATTCGTTGCCACAGAGGAGGCTGGGTCATTGAGTGTATTTAAGACAAGAGATAGATCGGTTCTTGATGGGTAAGGGGGGTCAAAGGTTAACAGAGAAAATGGGGGTTGAGAAACCTATCGGCCATGGTGGAGCAGACTCAATGGGCCGAATGGCCTGATACTGTTCCTATATCATGGTCTTGTGGACCCAACATCGATACATCAGCCGTCGCCAACCATCCAGAGGGTCGGGGGTCGTTGCTCTGGGTTCGAATCCCATCTGATGGTGAAATTGGAAGTCAATAAAATTCAAATGGAATTAAAATTCTAATGGTGACTGGGAGAATATCATGGATTGTTGGAAAAACCCAATCTGGTTCACCAACGTCCCCTTTCGGGAAGGAAATCTGCCATCCTTACCCGGTCTGGCCTCCAGAGTGGTGAAGAAGGCATTCGGCACGCTTGGTTTCATTGGTCGGAACATTGAATACAGGAGTTGGGACGTCTTGTTGAAGTTGTACAAGACATTGGTAAGGCCACACTTGGAATACTGTGTACAGTTCTGGTCACCCCTATTATAGAAAGGATATTATTAAACTAGAAAGAGTGCAGATTTACTAGGATGCTACCGGGACTTGATGGATTGAGTTATAAGGAGAGGCTGGATAGACTGGGACTTTTTTCTCTGGAGCGTAGGAGGCTGAGGGGTGATCTTATAGAGGTCTATAAAATAATGAGGGGCACAGAGCAGCTAGATAGTCAATATCTTTTCCCAAAAGTAGGGGAGTCTAAAACTAGAGGGCATAGGTTTAAGGTGAGAGGGGAGAGATACAAAAGGGTCCAGAGGGGCAAATTTTCCACACGGAGGGTGGTGACGAGCTGGAACGAGCTGCCAGAGGCAGTAGTAGAGGCGGGTACAATTTTAACTTTTAAGAAGCGTTTAGACAGTTACATGGGTACGATTGGTATAGAGGGATATGGGCCAAACGCAGGCAATTGGGACTGGTGAGGCTTTCTTGGTGGGGCTTTCTTAACTATAGTATCGGCATGGGGGGGACCAGGACAGGTTGTTGGTGATCTGGACACCTAAAAACTTGAAGCTCTCGACCCTTTCTACCTCGTCCCCGTTGATGTAGACAGGGGCATGTTCTCCTTTACGCTTCCTGAAGTCGATGACAATCTCCTTCGTTTTGTTGACATTGAGGGAGAGATTATTGTTGCCGCACCAGTTCACCAGATTCTCGATCTCATTCCTGTTCTCCGTCTCGTCACTCGAGGCAGTGGGAAGTCTAGACGGAGTCAACAGCTGGGAGGCACTGCTAACAGGGCATTGCACCTGCATATCGACCTTCAGCGATTCATGAACTCAGACACCCAGATCCCTCTGCCCAGACGCATTTTGAATTGGCTTTTCCATTTAGGTAACAATTTGCCTTTCTTTTGGAGGTCAAAATTGATAACTCACACTTATCCACATTAAACTTCATCTGCCAAATATTGGCCCATTCTCTGAGCCTATCGATATCCGTCTGCAGAACCTCTGTGTCCCCCTCAGTGCCCGCTTTCCCACCGATTTCAATGTCATCCGCAAATTCGAACCCGGGTCCCTGGCACGGTGGCACAGCGGTTAGCACTGCTGCCTCACAGCGCCAGGGACCTGGGCTCAATTCCCGGCTCGGGTCACTGTCTATGCGGAGTCTGCACGTTCTCCCCGTGTCTGCGTGGGTTTCATCCGTATGCTCCAGTTTCCTCCCATAGTCCAAAAGATGTGCGGGTTAGGGGGATTGGCCATGCTAAATTGCCCCTTAGTGTCCAAAGATGTGCAGGTTAGGTGGATTGGCCGTGCTAAATTGCCCCTTAGTGTCCAAAGATGTGCAGGTTAGGGGGATTGGCCATGCTAAATTGTCCCTTAGTGTCCAAAGATGTGCAGGTTAGGTGGATTGGCCGTGCTAAATTGCCCCTTAGTGTCCAAAGATGTGCAGGTTAGGGGGATCGGCCATGCTAAATTGCCCCTTAGTGTCCAAAGATGTGCAGGTTAGGGGGATTGGCCATGGTAAATTGTCCCTTAGTGTCCAAAGATGTGTAGGTTAGGTGGATTGGCCATGCTAAATTGCCCCTTAGTGTCCAAAGATGTGCAGGTTAGGGGGATTGGCCATGCTAAATTGTCCCTTAGTGTCCAAAGATGTGTAGGTTAGGTGGATTGGCCATGCTAAATTGTCCCTTAGTGTCCAAAGATGTGTAGGTTAGGTGGATTGGCCATGCTAAATTGCCCTTAGTGTCCAAAGATGTGCAGGTTAGGTGGATTGGCCATGCTAAATTGCCCCTTGGTGTCCAAAGATGTGCAGGTTAGGTGGATTGGCCATGCTAAATTGCCCCTTAGTGCCCAAAGATTAGAACATAGAACACTACAGCGCAGTACAGGCCCTTCGGCCCTCAATGTTGCACCGACCAGTGAAACCAATCTAAAGCCCATCTAACCTACACTATTCCAATATCATCCATATGTTTATCCAATAACCATTTGAATGCCCTTAATGTTGACGAGTCCACTACTGTTGCAGGCAGGGCATTCCACGCCCTTACTACTCTCTGAGTAAAGAACCTACCTCTGACATCTGTCCTATATCTATCACCCCTCAATTTAAAGCTATGTCCCCTCGTGCTACCCATCACCATCCGAGGAAAAAGGCTCTCACTGTCCACCCTATCTAATCCTCTGATCATCTTGTATGCCTCCATTAAGTCACCTCTTAACCTTCTTCTCTCGAACGAAAACAGCCTCAAGTCACTCAGCCTTTTCTCATAAGACCTTCCCACCATACCAGGCAACATCCTGGTAAATCTCCTCTGCACCCTTTCCAATGCATCCACATCCTTCCTATAATGCGGCGACCAGAACTGTACGCAATACTCCAAATGCGGCCGCACCAGAGTTTTGTACAGCTGCAACATGACCTCCTGGCTCCGAAACTCAATCCCTCTACCAATAAAAGCTAACACACCGTACGCCTTCTTAACAAACCTATCAACCTGGGTGCCAACTTTCAGGGATCTATGCACATGGACACCGAGATCTCTCTGCTCATCCACACTACTACCATTCGCCCTGTACTCTGTAATCCTGTTACTCCTTCCAAAGTGAATCACCTCACACTTTTCCGCATTAAACTCCATTTGCCACCTCTCAGCCCAGCTCTGCAGCTTATCTATGTCCCGCT
This sequence comes from Mustelus asterias, assembly GCF_964213995.1. Classification (NCBI taxonomy): domain Eukaryota; kingdom Metazoa; phylum Chordata; class Chondrichthyes; order Carcharhiniformes; family Triakidae; genus Mustelus; species Mustelus asterias. Next base: position 242,526 of record NW_027590488.1, read on the forward strand.
GTAACCTGCAACAACCTTCCGCACTGTCTACAACTCCACCGACTTTAGTGTCATCCGCAAATTTACTAATCCATCCTTCTACGCCCTCATCCAGGTCATTTATAAAAATGACAAACAGCAGTGGCCCCAAAACAGATCCTTGCGGTACACCACTAGTAACTGAACTCCAGGATGAACATTTCCCATCAACCACCACCCTCTGTCTTCTTACAGCTAGCCAATTCCTGATCCAAACCGCTAAATCACCCTCAATCCCATGTGTCCGTATTTTCTGCAACAGCTTACCGTGGGGAACCTTTTCAAACGCTTTACTGAAATCCATATACACCACATCAACTGCTTTACCCTCATCCACCTCTTTGGTCACCTTCTCAAAGAACTCAATAAGGTTTGTGAGGTTAGATGGGCAAGTTAGGTGGATTGGCCATGCTAAATTGCCCCTTAGTGTCCAAAGATGTGTGGGTTAGGTGGATTGGCCATGCCAAATTGTCCCTTAGTGTCCAAAGATGTGCAGGTTAGGTGGATTGGCCGTGCTAAATTGCCCCTTAGTGTCCAAAGAAGTGCTGGTTAGGGTGCATTGACCATGCTAAATTCTCCCTCAGTGTACCCGAACAGGCGCAGAAGTGTGGCGACTAGGAGATTTTCACTGTAACTTAACTGCAGTGTTAATGTAAGTCGACTTGTGACACTAATAAATAAACTTTAAAGGTTTCCTCCGAGAATACTCCGGGTGGCCACCAGGTGGTAGTGTCGTCCCACAAATAGATTCCCCCGTCGCTGGAGAGGTTTATTCACCCTGGATTGGGGGGAACTTCTTTCTCTTGTAGGTTCCCATTGCAAACTTTGATTTTCAATGCTTAAGTTCTCGAACTGCGCTGGGGGAGGGTGGAGGGGGAACTCTGAGGTGTTTAGGAAAGGGGCTCTAGGCTGCTGTGGCCGTTCGAGGCCCCCCCCCTCAACCCAACCCTTCCCACGGTTGTTCGACTGTGGGGTGCATCACAGAATCGTTCTGCTCCCAAAAGGGAAAATGCTGGAAAATTTCAGGGGGTCTGGAAGCGTCTGTGAGGAGGAAATAAAGAGCGGGTGTTTCGAGTCCAGAAAACCCTCTCATCAAAGCTAAAAGGCATGGAAAGGCGGGAGATATTTATACTGAGGCCGAGGGGATGGAAGATGAGTCGTAGCCACAGACACCAGATGAAAGGCTGCTAATGGCAGCCCAGAGAGAAAACAGAATCAGAGAATCCCCACAGTGCAGAAGGAGGACATTCAGCCCATCAAATCTGCACCGGCCACAACCCACCCAGGCCCTATCCCCGTAACCCCACATATTTACCCTGCTACTGTCCCTGACACTAAGGGGCAATTCAGCATGGCCAATCCACCTAACCTGCACATCTTTGGACACTAAGGGGCAATTTAGCACGGCCAATCCACCTAACCCGCACATCTTTGGACACTAAGGGGCAATTTAGCACGGCCAATCCACCTAACCTGCACATCTTTGGACACTAAGGGGCAATTTAGCACAGCCAATCCACCTAAACTACACAGCTCTCACCAACTTTTACAGATGCCCCATAGAAAGCATTCTTTCTGGTTGTATCACAGCTTGGTCTGGGCTCCTGCTCTGCCCAAGACCGCAAGGAACTACAAAAGGTCATGAATGTAGCCCAATCCATCACGCAAACCAGCCTCCCATCCATTGACTCTGTCTACACTTCCCCCTGCCTCGGGAAAAGCAGCCAGCATAATCAAGGACCCCCCACGCACCCCGGGCATTCTCTCTTCCACCTTCTTCCATCGGGAAAAAGATACAAAAGTCTGAGGTCACGGACCGACCGACTCAAGAACAGCTTCTTCCCTGCTGCCGTCAGACTTTTGAATGGACCTACCTCGCATTAAGTTGATCTTTCTCTACACCCTAGCTGTGACTGTAACACTACATTCTGCACCCTCTCCTTTCCTTCTCTATGAACGGTATGCATTGTCTGTATAGCGCGCAAGAAACAATACTTTTCACTGTATCCCAACACATGTGACAATAATAAATCAAATCCAACCAATGCGGCTGGATATAGCACTTGGGGGTGAATGGGATCAAAGGTTATGGGGAGAAAGCAGGATTGAGTTGGACAATCAGACATGATGGTGATGAATGGTGGAGCAGGTTCGAAGGGCCGAATGGCCTCCTCCTGATCCTATCTTCTACGTCTTGGAGGAAGCATCATCTCGGCAGCACAGGTATGAAAGAAGAAGGAAGCCTCAGACAGAAGAATCAGCAGAAAAGACCCAGAATATTCCGGATTATCTTATAAAATATTCCGTTTATATGGAGTAAGGGGAAGTATGAAGACATAAGGCAGCAAATTAGAGGATTAAATTGGAAGGAGGTATTCTCGGGGAAATCTACTGAAGAGAGGTGGCAGTTTTTCAAGGAATGTCAGTCTAGGGTTCTACAGGACAACGTTCCGAGCAGACAGGGAGGTGTTGGTAGGTTAAAGGAACCGTGGTGCACGAAAGCTGTGCGGGACCTAGTCGAGAAGAAAGGGAAAGCGTACAAAAGGTTCAGAGAGCTTGGCGAAGATAGGGATCTAGATGAGTATACGGCTTGTAGGAAGGGACTAAAGAAGGAAATTCGGAGAGCCAGAAGGGGTCACGAGAAGGCCTTGGCAAGTAGAATTAAGGAAAACCCTAAGGCGTTCTATAAATATGTGAAGAGTAAAAGGGTGAGACGTGAAGGAATAGGGCCTATAAAAGGTGAAGGCGGGAAAGTCTGTACGGAACCAGTAGAAATGGCAGAGGTGCTCAATGAGTATTTTGCCTCGGTTTTCACAGAGGAGAAGGACCTGGGTGGGTGTACTGCGGGCTTGCGGTGGACTGAAAAGATTGAGTATGTGGACTTTAACAAAGAGGTTGTGCTGGAATCTTTGAATGGCATCAAGATAGATAAGTCACCGGGTCCGGATGGGATGTACCCCAGGTTACTGTGGGAGGCGAGGGAAGAGATTGCAGAGCCTCTGGCGATGATCTTTGCGTCGTCGATGGAGACGGGAGAGGTGCCGGAGGATTGGAGGATTGCGGATGTGATTCCTATTTTCAAGAAGGGGAATAGGGATAGCCCAGGAAATTACCGACCGGTGAGTCTAACCTCAGTGGTTGGTAAGCTGATGGAGAAGATCCTGAGGGACAAGATTTATGAGCATTTGGAGAGGTTTAGTATGCTCAAGAATACTCAGCATGGCTTTGTCAAAGGCAGATCGTGCCTTACGAGCCTGATGGAGTTCTTCGAAAATGTGACTAAACACATTGACGAAGGGAAAGCGGTAGATGTGGTTTATATGGATTTTAGCAAGGCGTTCGATAAGGTCCCCCATGCAAGGCTTCTAGAAAAAGTGAGAGGGCATGGGATCCAAGGGGCTGCTGCCCGGTGGATCCAGAACTGGCTTGCCCAAAGGAGGCAGAGAGTGGGTATAGATGGGTCTTTTTCTAAATGGAGGTCGGTCCCCAGTGGTGTGCCCCAGGGATCTGTTCTGGGACCCTTGCTGTTTGTCATTTTCATAAATGACCTGGATGAGGAAGTGGAGGGATGGGTTGGTAAGTTTGCCGACGACACGTAGGTTGGTGGCGTTGTGGATAGTCTGGAGGGATGTCAGAAGTTACAGAGGGACATAGATAGGATGCAAGACTGGGCAGAGAAGTGGCAGATGGACTTCAACCCGGATAAATGCGTCGTGGTCCATTTTGGTAGGTCAAATGGGATGAAGGAGTATAATATAAAGGGAAAGACTCTTAGTACTGTAAAGGATCAGAAGGACCTTGGGGTCTGGGTCCATAGGACTCTGAAATCGGCCCCGCAGGTGGAGGAGGTGGTTAAGAAGGCGTATGGTGTGCTGGCCTTTATCAATCGAGGGATTGAGTTTAGGAGTCCGGGGATAATGATGCAGCTATATAAGACCCTCGAAAGACCCCACTTGGAGTACTGTGCTCAGTTCTGGTCGCCTCATTACAGGAAGGATGTGGAAAAGATTGAAAGGGTGCAGAGGAGATTTACAAGGATGTTGCCTGGATTGAGTGGCATGCCTTATGAGGATAGGCTGAGGGAGCTCGGTCTTTTCTCCTTGGAGAGACGAAGGATGAGAGGAGACCTAATAGAGGTGTATAAGATGTTGAGAGGCATAGATCGGGTGGACTCTCAGAGGCTTTTTCCCAGGGTGGAAATGGCTGCTACGAGAGGACACAGGTTTAAGGTGCTGGGGGGTAGGTACAGGGGAGATGTTAGGGGTAAGTTTTTCACACAGAGGGTGGTGGGCGAGTGGAATCGGCTGCCGTCAGTGGTGGTGGAGGCAAACTCAATAGGGTCTTTTAAGAGACTCCTGGATGAGTACATGGGACTTAATAGGATGGAGGGTTATAGGTAGGCGTAAAAGGTAGGGATATGTTCGGCACAACTTGTGGGGCCGAAGGGCCTGTTTTGTGTTGTAGCTTTTCTATGTTTCTATGTTTCTGAGAGACAAAACCTGGTTGTAATTTAGAGAGTGACTAAATTCTATTTTTGTTAATGAGTGAGACTTGTACTTATTTGAACAGCATCCCGTTAGAATCTTGTTATATTCGGGAATAGTTAGAAGGGATGAACTCGGTTTAATAGTTTAGTTAATTTGCTCGCTGTTGGTTAGATAAATAAATTGTTAGGTGTTGATTTTAGAGAGAGGATTTATTTTGTATTTAACCACTAGGGGTCGCTGAAGAGCAGGTCACATCACTTCGCACACACTTTGTACAGATTACAGTGCGAGGTGCTCCTCTTGGGGGTTTCGGGGTTAGTTCTCAGTGCGGAGGGGGGGGGGGTTCAACCTCCGCTTTATAACAGATCCCTGAGGGTCGGAAATAACGGAGCTGATCGAAACGAGGTGGGGTTTAAAGAGGGGAGGGTTTTTGGCAGGGTTGAAGGAGTTAGGAGTAGACGTGGAGAGTGGGATGGACTCGAAGGGCTAAAAGGTTCCCCCTCTGCCCCCAAAGTTGCCCCGAAATCGGGCGACAATGTAGGGGGGGCCATTCAGCCCCTCGCCCGTGTTGTGTGGGGGGGTGGAGCTGGCGATGATGCACGCTGGACTATTTTTTCAATTTTGATTTGATTTATTATTGTCACATGTACTGGGATACAGTGAAAAGTATTGTTTCTTGCGCACTATACGGACTATACACTGTATCCCAATACATGTGACAATAATAAATCAAATCTATGTACTCTATGAACGGTATGCTTTGTCTGTATAGCGTGCAAGAAACAATACTTTTCACTGTGTCCCAAATCATGTGTCAATAATATATCAAATCAAATCAAACGGGAGCGGAGAGCAGGGAAAAGGAAATTGTTTTGATGCGGAGGTTAATCGCCTTTTGAGTAGCCGTGCCGAATTCCCCAAAGAGGAATCCCTCGCTTTGTAATCTGTTCAAAGTGTTTGGGAAGGTGTGAACTGTTCTTCATTCGCGTTTCGAGGGTCATTAACAGAAATATCTGACACTCACTTTAAGTGAATAATTGACAAGTTATTTATTTACCAACCGGGAACTTTAACTGAACAAGTAACATGTCGATGAGAGTAAGATAGTACTGGAGTGCTGTTCAAATAAAGACAAGGGTCATTCATCACCCCCTCAGAAAAATAATAATTTAGCCACTCTCAAAAAAATATATAAACAGGTTTTGTGGCTTTGGAATTCTTCTGTCGATTCTGTAACCTCTTTCTGATTTGGTACCCTTTGTTGGATAGATAGAGAATTCTCTTCAGAGATATTCTAAGCTGGCAGGGAGCTACTCTCGCCCTCTCTAGGTGTTGAGAGGTGGCAGCTCTTCAGTTGAACTGTAGACAGGCAGTTGAGTTCCTCTTTTTAGAACCCTGGTGACCTAATTGACGTTCCAACACCAGGATTGGTTGGATGTTGTCAACAACAGCACATTCAAATTTGAGAGGTTCCTGGTAGCTGAGTGTCTTCTTTAAACTGATAGGCTGTCAAAAGCCTGCAGAGCCTGTTACCAAGGGAACACTGATGCTTGGTCCTTGTTACAAATGTTGCAATCTGTGTACCCTGTGTATCTTCCATTTTAAGTATCCAAGCACTGACACAAAACCAGGGACCACGCTTCACAAACTCAACTCCACAACACAATCGATTTAAGATGAGGAAAGACACTCCTTAATAGAAACATAGAAACATAGAGGATAGGAGCAGGAAGAGGCCATTCGGCCCTTCGATCCTGCTCCCCCATTCATCACGATCATGGCTGATCATCCAACTCAATAGCCTAATCCTGCTTTCTCCCCATAACCTTTGATCCCGTTCGCCCCCAAGTGCTATAATCCAGCCGCCTCTTCAATACATTCAATGTTTTGGCATCAACTACTTCCTGTGGTAATGAATTCCACAGACTCACCACTCTTTGGGTGAAGAAATGTCTCCTCATCTCCGTCCTAAATGGTCTACCCCGAATCCTCAGACTGTGACCCCCTGGTTCTGGACTCCCCCCACCATCGGGAACATCCTCCCTGCATCTACCCTGTCCAGTCCTGTTAGAATTTTATAAGTCTCTATGAGATTCCCCCCTCATTCGTCTGAACTCCAGTGAAAACAATCCTAACCTCGTCAATCTCTCCTCGTACATCAGTCCCGCCATCCCCGGAATCAGCCTGGTAAACCTTCGCTGCACTCCCTCCAGAGCAAGAATTCCCACGCACCCCGGACATTCTCTCTTCCACCTTCTTCCGTCGGGAGAAAGATACAAAAGTCTGAGGTCACGCACCGACCGACTCAAGAACAGCTTCTTCCCTGCTGCCGTCAGACTTTTGAATGGACCTACCTCGCATTAAGTTGATCTTTCTCTCCACCCTAGCTATGACTGTAACACTACATTCTGCACCCTCTCCTTTCCTTCTCTATGAACGGTATGCTTTGTCTGTATCATGGGCAGGAAACAATACTCTTCACTGTATCCCAGTACATGACAATAATAAATCAAATCTACGTGCTCTGTGAACGGTATGCTTTGTCTGTATAGCGCGCAAGAAACAATACTTTTCACTGTCTCCCAGTACGTGACAATAATAAATCAAATCTATGTACTCTATGAACGGTATGCTTTGTCTGTATAGCGCGCAAGAAACAATACTTTTCACTGTATCCCAATACATGTGACAATAATGAATCAAATCTATGTGCTCTATGAACGGTATGCTTTGTCTGTATAGCGTGCAAGAAACAATACTTTTCACTGTATCCCAATACATGTGACAATAATAAATCAAACCTATGTGCTCTATGAACGGTATGCTTTGTCTGTATAGTGCGCAAGAAACAATACTTTTCACTGTATCCCAATACAGCCAGAGAGTGGTGAATCTGTGGGTCTCTTGGCCGCAGAAGGCTGTGGAGGCCGGGTCATTGAGTGTCTTTAAGACAGAGATAGATAGGTTCTTGATTAATAAGGGGATCAGGGGTTATGGGGAAAAGGCAGGAGAATGGTGTGGTGAACCATCGTTGGTTACCACTGGGGGTTGTTCTTATGTTACTGTTGGGTTAGGGTGTTGTCACTGTGGGGGTTGTATAATGTTGTTGGGTTAGGGTGTTTACCTGTTGTAAATGTTATTATGGCACATCCCGGTGGGGCCCCGCCTCCGGAGGAGAGGTATAAGACCCTCTGCTCCGGCAGGACCCCTTCAGTCTGAACTGGTGTATTCGTGTTAGTAGTTCCATTGTTAGACAATAAAAGCCTTCGATACTGAAGCCTTGTTCCACGTGCTTGATTGTCGCGCATCAATTTTATTGTCTAACAGAAAACTCTCAGCTGTACAAAAAAAAAGAGTATGGAACAGATCTTGAAACCAGATCGTCTGGCGTTGGACCCACGTGCGGTCGGTGCCGCTAACACCTTCGACCACTGGTGGAAGTGTTTCGAAGACTACCTGGCTGCCTCTGTGGCTATTACTACAGACAGCGACAAACTCCAAGTCCTCCACGCAAGGGTAAGCGACACGATTTATCTCGCGATTCGTGCGGCTCCCACTTACCCGAGGGCCGTCGAGCTCTTGAAGAAACGATACACGAAACCACCCAACGAGATACACGCTCGTTACCTCCTCGCTACACGACGTCGGCAGTCGGGCGAAACCATGGAGGACTACGCCAATGAGCTCCTGCAGCTTGCCAGGGGTTGCGATTGTAAAGACGTATCAGCCGAACAATACATGTACGACCTCGCCCGAGACGCGTTCGTAGCAGGGGTAGGGTCCTCGTACATCCGGCTTAAATTACTGGAAAAGGGGAACCTCGACTTGACCCAAGCGATGGAGATGGCCGTGATGCTGGAAGCGGCGTCGAAGAGCTTGGCGCTGTACCCCGAGGACCACGTGGAGACAACGTGGCAAGAGCAAGCTCAGCTCCCTCCTCGCCCCGCAAACCCGCGCTCCCAGATCGATCCGACGACGGCGGCAGCTCCAGGTGGCCAGCGATGCTATTTTTGCGGTGGGGCCAAGCATCCACGGCAACAGTGTCCGGCAAGAACGGCAATCTGCAGCCAGTGCGGTAAAAAAGGCCACTACGGTAAAGTCTGCAGGTCGAAGTCCAAAAACGGCAGTGCAGCTTGTAACCCTCCAGAATGGAGACAATCTCCTTCGGCGTCGCAGTACCCACGAGGTCCGACCACGTGCGAATCCAGGACGGCGCCATCGTGGCTGACGGAGGAGGAGGAAGACCACCAGGAGTCGCTGCGTTTGGCGCCCTCGCCCACGTGCGATTCATGGGGGCGGCCATCATGGTCCACGACGACTAGGAGCGACCAGCAGGGGTCCTCAGCATCAACATCGGCGGCATGCAGTGACGCCCAGGGGCCAACGGTGGCGTCGATCTCCCTGGACCAGACTAAGCACCACAGGCTTGAGAATTCAATGATGGATATAAAGGTAAATGGTCGAGCTGTGAATTGTCTGTTTGACAGTGGGAGCACCGAGAGTTTCATACACCCTGAAACTGCTAAAAGGTGTGGACTCCGGGTTCTCCCTGCCAAGCAGACAATTTCCATGGCATCACGGTCCCGGTCTGTACCGATCCAAGGACGATGTATGGTAACTCTAGAGGTACGGGGCACAATTTACGAGCAATACAGGCTCCTTGTGTTACCTCACCTTTGTGCGCCAATTCTCCTCGGACTAAATTTTATGGTCCACATGAAGAGTGTGATCCTACAGTACGGTGGGCCACTCCCTTCACTGGCAGTAGGGAATCAGCCGCAGCCTCCAAATTGCCTAAAGCGCCCCGCATGCAATCTTTCCACTCTGAAAATCACTACACCATCCCTATTTAAGAATCTGGTACCAGGCTGCAAGCCCATCGCTACTAAAAGTAGGCGTTACAGCGCTGAGGACCGGATCTTTATTAGATCTGAGGTTCAGCGGCTCCTCAAGGAAGGGATCATACAGGCCAGTGCTAGTCCGTGGAGAGCGCAGGTCGTGGTAGTCAAAAGCGGGAACAAACCTCGGATGGTCATCGACTACAGTCAGACCATTAACCGTTATACGCAGCTGGATGCGTATCCTCTCCCGCGCATTTCTGATATGGTCAATCAGATTGCGCAGTACCGAGTGTTTTCTACCATAGACCTTAAGTCCGCCTACCATCAACTCCCCATCTGCCCAGAGGACCGACAATATACGGCTTTTGAGGCGGATGGTCGTCTGTACCAATTCCTCAGGGTTCCATTTGGTGTCACCAATGCGGTCTCTGTCTTCCAGCGTGCTATGGACCGAATGGTGGACCAGAACGGGTTGCGGGCTACCTTCCCGTACCTGGATAACGTCACCATCTGCGGCCATGACCAGCAGGACCATGACACGAATCTCCAACACTTTCTGCGCACCGCATCTCGCCTGAATCTGACCTATAACAGGGAGAAGTGCGTATTCCGTACGCGCAGGTTAGCCATCCTCGGATACGTGGTGGAAAACGGGGTCATTGGCCCTGATCCAGACCGTATGCGCCCCCTTACTGAACTTCCCTTGCCCGCTAGCACGAAAGCACTGAGGAGATGCCTCGGGTTCTTTTCGTACTATGCGCAGTGGGTCCCCAACTACGCGGACAAAGCTCGTCCGCTCATCAAGTCCACGACCTTCCCACTTACGCCGGAGGCCCAATTGGCCTTCAAGGCTTTGAAAAGCGACATTTCGAAAGCCACGATGCACGCGGTGGATGAATCCATCCCTTTCCAGGTGGAGAGTGATGCATCTGATTTCGCCCTAGTCGCCACACTAAACCAGGCAGGCAGGCCCGTCGCGTTCTTTTCCCGCACCCTTCAAGGCCCCGAAATTCGGCACTCAGCGGTGGAGAAGGAGGCTCAGGCCATTGTGGAGGCAGTCAGACACTGGCGCCATTACCTGGCGGGGAAGCGGTTCACTCTGATCACGGATCAACGATCCGTGGCGTTTATGTTCAGCAACACGCAGAGGGGCAAGATCAAGAACGATAAGATCTTGCGGTGGAGAATTGAGCTCTCCACCTATAATTACGATATTATGTATCGTCCAGGGAAGCTCAATGAGCCCTCGGATGCCCTCTCGCGCGGAACATGCGCCATCATGCAGGAGGACCGCTTGAAGGCCCTCCACAATGACTTGTGTCATCCTGGAGTCACCCGACTCTACCACTTCGTCAAAGCCCGCAACCTGCCTTACTCGGTGGAGGATGTCAGGTCAGTGACGAGAAGCTGTCGGATTTGCGCAGAATGCAAACCACACTTTTATCGACCAGACCGGGCACAATTGGTCAAGGCCACTCGCCCTTTTGAGAGGCTGAGTGTGGATTTTAAGGGCCCCCTTCCCTCAACGGACCGGAACGTCCATTTCCTCAACATAATAGACGAGTACTCCCGGTTCCCGTTTGTTGTCCCCTGTGCGGACACGTCGACTGCCACCGTCATCAAGGCATTCAGTGAGCTTTTTACCCTGTTCGGGTACCCCTGCTACATTCATAGCGACAGGGGCTCGTCGTTCATGAGCAACGACTTGAGGCAATTCCTGCTCTCATTCGGGATTGCCTCTAGTAGAACCACGAGCTACAACCCTAGGGGTAACGGACAGGTGGAAAGGGAGAATGCTACAGTCTGGAAGGCTGTCCTACTGGCACTGAAATCCAGGGGCCTTCCAGTCTCCCGTTGGCAGGAGGTCCTTCCAAATGCGCTCCATTCTATCCGCTCCCTCCTGTGTACGGCAACCAATGCTACTCCCCACGAGAGGATGTTCTCATTCCCTCGGAAGTCGTCCTCGGGGATCTCATTACCAGCCTGGTTGACGTACCCAGGACCCGTCCTTCTGCGGCGACATGTGAGGGCTCGCAGGTCCGACCCCTTGGTCGAACCGGTCCAACTCCTCCACGCCAACCCTCAGTATGCCTATGTGGCATATCCTGACGGGCGAGAGGACACTGTCTCCATTAGAGACCTGGCGCCCGCAGGGGACGTAGCAACTCCTGTCGCTCCCATACCCCCTGTCACGAATCCCCTACTACTCATTTCTTCCCCAGACGTGGCGCGGTCAGCACCGGGACCAGTGCATAACAGTTCTACTCCCATGTATAGCTTGCCTGAGACTCGGAGATCGGCGCCACCACCGAAGGTTCCAGGATCCCCTGCACCATCGCCTCACCAGGGCCAACCGGGAGTCCTTGAGGGGACAGCCGGACGTTGTTTTGGAGAGAACGCCACCGCAAGCACCTGCTCCGGTTTCGCAACCGGTGTTGAGGAGATCACAGCGACGGTGCGGTCCTCCAGACCGTCTGGACTTGTGAATTTTGTACATATGACCTGTTTTTCTTTGCACCCCGACGGCCTTGTTTTTAAAGGAGGGGTGAATGTGGTGAACCATCGTTGGTTACCACTGGGGGTTGTTCTTAGGTTACTGTTGGGTTAGGGTGTTGTCACTGTGGGGGTTGTACAATGTTGTTGGGTTAGGGTGTTTACCTGTTGTAAATGTTATTATGGCACATCCCGGTGGGGCCCCGCCTCCGGAGGAGAGGTATAAGACCCCCTGCTCCGGCAGGACCCCTTCAGTCTGAACTGGTGTATTCGTGTTAGTAGTTCCATTGTTAGACAATAAAAGCCTTCGATACTGAAGCCTTGTTCCACGTGCTTGATTGTCGCGCATCAAATGGGGATGAGGAAAATATCAGCCATGATTGAGTGGCGGGGCAGACTCGATGGGCCGAGTGGCCTAATTCTGCTCCTATGTCTGATAGGCTGATGGGAAAGGAATCAGGCGACTCTTTGGCAGCAAGGTGGAAAAGTAAACAGGGGATTCCGCATTCCCGTGATTCAGAATTTAATGAATAGTTTGTTTGGGTGTGAGGCGGTAATTATTGAAGAAGCTGTAATGATACAGTACCAGCACGAAATACCCAGCATGCCGAGATTCAAACTGCCTGTCATTATTTACCCCTGGTGGTTTCAACAGATAACAGTGCAGAGTATCATTCACTCAGTCACCAGACAAACATCAGAAAAACAATCGCTCCCAGATAATATAGACAGAGCTTTACTCTGTATCTAATCCCGTCCCTGTCCTGGGAGTGTTTGATGGGGGACAGTGTAGAGGGAGCTTTACTCTGTATCTAACCCCGTGCTGTACCTGTCCTGGGAGTGTTTGATGGGGACAGTGTAGAGGGAGCTTTACTCTGTATCTAACCCCGTGCTGTACCTGTCCTGGGAGTGTTTGATGGGGGACAGTGTAGAGGGAGCTTTATTCTGTATCTAACCCCGTGCTGTACCTGTCCTGAAGTGTTTGATGGAGGACTGTATCGAGGGAGCTTTACTCTGTATCTAACCCCGTGCTGTACCTGTCCTGGGAGTGTTTGATGGGGATAGTGTAGAGGGAGCTTCACTCTGTATCTAACCCCGTGTTGTACCTGTCCTGGGAGTGTTTGATGGGGATAGTGTAGAGGGAGCTTCACTCTGTGTCGAAACCTGTGCTGTATCTGTCCTGGGAGTGTTTGATGGGGACACTGTAGAGGGAGCTTTACTCTGTATCTAATCCCGTGCTGTACCTGTCCTGGGGGTGATTGATGGGGACAGTGTAGAGGGAGCTTTACTCTGTATCTAACCCCGTGCTGTACCTGTCCTGGGAGTGTTTGATGGGGACAGTGTAGGGGGAGCTTTACTCTGTATCTAACCCCGTGCTGTACCTGTCCTGGGAGTGTTTGATGGGTACAGTGTAGAGGGAGCTTTACTCTGTATCTAACCCTGTGCTGTACCTGTCCTGGGGGTGATTGATGGGGACAGTGTGGAGGGAGCTTTACTCTGTATCTAACCCCATGCTGTACCTGTCCTGCGGGTGATTGATGGGGGACAGTGTAGAGGGAGCTTTTCTCTGTATCTAACCCCGTACTGTACCTGTCCCGAGAGTGTTTGGTGGGGGACAGTGTAGAGGGAGCTTTACTCTGTATCTAACCCCGTGCTGTACCTGTCCTGGGAGTGTTTGATGGGGGACAGTGTAGAGGGAGCTTTACTCTGTATCTAACCCCGTGCTGTACCTGTCCTGGGAGTGTTTGATGGGGGACAGTGTAGAGGGAGCTTTACTCTGTATCTAACCCCGTGCTGCACCTGTCCTGGGGAGTGTTTGATGGGGACAGTGTAGAGGGAGCTTTGCTCTGTATCTCACCCCGTGCCGTACCTGTCCTGGGAGTGTTTAATGGGGACTAAACACTCCGAACCCCTCGATTAGATTCCAGTCTGTAACTCACTCCCGGGTATCTGATATTCTATATATAAACCACCCCGAATCCCTCCATTAAATTCCAGTCTGTAACTCACTCCTGGGTATCTGCTATTCTATATATAAACCACCCCGAACCCCTCGATTAGATTCCAGTCTGGAACTCACTCCCGGGTATCTGTTATTCTATATATAAACCCTCCCGAACCCCTCGATTAGATTCCAGTCTGTAACTCACTCCTGGGTATCTGTTATTCTATATATAAACCCCCCCGAACCCCTCGATTAGATTCCAGTCTGTAACTCACTCCCGGGTATCTGTTATTCTATATATAAATCACCCCAAACCCCTCGATTAGATTCCAGTCTGTAACTCACTCACGGTATCCGTTATTCTATATATAAACCACCCGAACCCCTCGATTAGATTCCACTATAACTCACTCACACGTATCTGTTATTCTGTATATAAACCACCCGAACCCCTCGATTAGATTCCACTATAACTCACTCACAGGTATCTGTTATTCTATATATAAACCACCCCGAACCCCTTGATTAGATTCCAGTCTGTAACTCACTCACGGGTATCTGTTATTCTATATATAAACCACCCTGAACCCCGCGATTAGATTCTAAACTGTAACTCACTCCCGGGTATCTGTTATTCTATATATAAACCCCCCCGAACCCCTCAATTAGATTCCAGTCTGTAACTCACTCCCGGGTATCTGTTATTCTATATATAAACCCCCCCGAACCCCTCCATTAGATTCCAGTCTGTAATTCACTCCCGGGTATCTGTTATTCTATATATAAACCACCCCGAACCCCTCGATTAGATTCCAGTCTGTAATTCACTCCCGGGTATCTGTTATTCTATATATAAACCACCCCGAACCCCTCGATTAGATTCCAGTCTGTAACTCACTCCCGGGTATCTGTTATTCTATATATAAACCACCCCGAACCCCTCCATTAGATTCCAGTCTGTAACTCACTCCCGGGTATCTGTTATTCTATATATAAACCACCCCGAACCTCTCAATTAGATTCCAGTCTGTTACTCACTCCCGGGTATCTGTTATTCTATATATAAACCACCCCGAACCCCTCGATGAGATTCCAGTCTGTAACTCACTCCCGGGTATCTGTTATTCTATATATAAACCACCCCGAACCCCTCGATGAGATTCCAGTCTGTAACTCACTCCCGGGTATCTGTTATTCTATATATAAACCACCCCGAACCCCTCGATTAGATTCTAGTCTGTAACTCACAGGTATCTGTTATTCTATATATAAACCACCCCGAACCCCTCGATTAGATTCCAGTCTGTAACTCACTCCCGGGTATGTGTTATTCTATATATAAACCACCCCGAACCCCTCGATTCGATTCCAGTCTGTAACTCACAGGTATCTGTTATTCTATATATAAACCACCCCGAACCCCTCGATTAGATTCCAGTCTGTAACTCACTCCCGGGTATCTGTTATTCTATATATAAACCACCCCGAACCCCTCGATTAGATTCCAGTCTGTAACTCACAGGTATCTGTTATTCTATATATAAACTACCCTGAATCATTCTGATTCTGCTCTGGGTTCTGTTTTGATCATAATTTTGTGTTTTTCGTGATTCCCTCGCGAGATATTTTGTTTAAAAGTTCGGATCGCGATGCGGAACTGGGTGTAATTGCCATTCTGAACCATCGATAATTCCAATTTCCCCTCTGTTCCTGTTTGTTATTGAACTCACAGGAATCTCATTGTCTCTCTCCAGTGTTAGATTGATTGGAAACATCATTTCACAGAGAGAGAACCAGACAAAATGTTACACATTGGTCAAGGACAGGAGGTGACACTGTAACACACACTCTCTTTCTCTGGCCAGACCCCAGTTGGAGTATTGGGAGCAGTTTTGGGCCCCGTATCTAAGGAAGGATGTGCTGGGCCTTGGAAAGGGTCCAGAGGAGGTTCACAAGAATGATCCCTGGAATGAGGAGCTTGTCGTATGAGGAACGGTTGAGGACTCTGGGTCTGTACTCGTTGGAGTTTAGAAGGATGAGGGGGGGGGGATCTTATTGAGACTTATAGGACACTGCGAGGCCTGGATAGAGTGGACGTGGAGAGGATGGTAGGAAAAACTGGAACCTGAAGGGACAACCTCAGGCTAAAGGGACGATCCTTTAAAACAGAGATGAGGAGGAATTTCTTCAGCCGGAGAGTGGTGAATCTGTGGAACTCTTTGCCGCAGAAGGCTGTGGAGGCCGGGTCATTGAGTGTCTTTAAGACAGAGAAAGATAGGTTCTTGAATAATAAGGGGATCAGGGGTTATGGGGAAAAGGCAGGAGAATGGGGATGAGAAAAATATCAGCCATGGTTGAATGGCGGAGCAGACTCGATGGGCCGAGTGGCCTCATTCTGCTCCTATATCTTATGGTCTCTCCACTACTTGGAGACATAGAAATCATAGATACCCTACAGTGCGGAAGGAGGCCATTCGGCCCATCGAGTCTGCACCGATCACAATCCCACCCAGGCCCTCCCCCCACATATTTACCCGCTAATCCCTCTAACCTACACATCTCAGGACTCTAAGGGGCAATTTTTTTAACCTGGCCAATCAACCGAACCCGCACATCTTTGGACTGTGGGAGGAAACCGGAGCACCCGGAGGAAACCCACGCAGACACGAGGAGAATGTGCAAACTCCACACAGACAGTGACCCGAGCCGGGAATCGAACCCGGGACCCTGGAGCTGTGAAGCAGCAGTGCTAACCACTGTGCCACCGTGCCGCCCCAACCTGGTACATACCTGGTACGTAGGGAAATGGTTGTGGAGGATTCAGTCATCACAGCTTCAGGACATCATTGGTGCCCCACAAGGCTGTGTCCTCAGCCCCCCGACTATACTCCTTATACACCTGTGGCTGTGCGGCCAAATTCCCCTCCAACTCCATTTTCAGTTGCTGACGACCCCACCGTAGTGGGTCGGATCTCAAACAATGACGAGACAGAGAACAGGAATGAGATAGAGAATCTGGTGAACTGGTGCGGCAACAATAATCTCTCCCTCAATGTCAACAAAATGAAGGAGATTGTCATCGACTTCAGGAAGCGTAAAGGACAACATGCCCCTGTCCAAATCAACGGGGATGAAGTAGAAATGGTCGAGAGCTTCAGGTTTTTAGGTGTCCAGATCACCAACAACCTGTCCTGGTCCCCCCCACGCCGACACTATAGAACATAGAACATAGAACATAGAACATTACAGCGCAGAACAGGCCCTTCGGCCCACGATGTTGCACCGACCAGTTTAAAAAAAAAAAAAACTGTGACCCTCCAACCTAAACCAATTTCTTTTCGTCCATGAACCTATCTACGGATCTCTTAAACGCCCCCAAACTAGGCGCATTTACTACTGATGCTGGCAGGGCATTCCAATCCCTCACCACCCTCTGGGTAAAGAACCTACCCCTGACATCGGTTCTATAACTACCCCCCCCTCTGGGTAAAGAACCTACCCCCCCTCATCGGTTCTATAACTACCCCCCCCTTAACTATAGTTAAGAAAGCCCCACCAATGCCTCTACTTTCTCAGAAGACTAAGGAAATTTGGCATGTCCGCTATGACTCTCACCAACTTTTACAGATGCCCCATAGAAAGCATCCTTTCCGGATGTATCACAGCTTGGTCTGGCTCCTGCTCTGCCCAAGACAGCAAGGAACTACAAAAGGTCGTGAATGTAGCCCAATCCATCACGCAAACCAGCCTCCCATCCATTGACTCTGTCTACACTTCCCGCTGCCTCGGGAAAAGCAGCCAGCATAATCAAGGACCTCACGCACCCCGGGCATTCTCTCTTCCACCTTCTTCCGTCGGGAAAAAGATACAAAAGTCTGAGGTCACGTACCGACCGACTCGAGAACAGCTTCTTCCCTGCTGCTGCCAGACTTTTGAATGGACCTACTTTATATTAAGTTGATCTTTCTCTACACCCTAGCTATGACTGTAACACTACATTCTGCACCCTCTCCTTTCCTTCTCTATGAACGGTATGCTTTCTCTGTATAGCACGCAATAAACAATACTTTTCACTGTATCCCAATACATGTGACAATAATAAATCAAATCTATGTACTCTATGAACGGTATGCTTTGTCTGTATAGCGCGCAAGAAACAATACTTTTCACTGTATCCCAGTGCATGTTTTTTTATTAGATTTATTATTGTCACATGTATTGGGATACAGTGAAAGGTATTGTTTCTTGCGCACTATACAGACAAAGCATACCGTTCATAGAGAAGGAAAGGAGAGGGTGCAGAATGTAGTGTTACAGTCATAGCTAGGGTGTAGAGAAAGATCAGCTTAATGCGAGGTAGGTCCATTCAAAAGTCTGACAGCAGCAGGGAAGAAGCTGTTCTTGAGTCGGTTGGTACGTGACCTCAGACTTTTGTATCTGTGCAGGTTAGGGGGATTGGTCATGCTAAATTGCCCATTAGTATCCAAAGATGTGTGGGTTCGGTGGATTGGCCGTGCTAAATTGCCCCTTAGTGTCCAAAGATGTGCGGGTTAGGTGGATTGGCCATGCTAAATTATCCCTTAGTGTCCAAAGATGTGTAGGTTATGTGGATTGGCCATGCTAAATTGCCCCCTTAGTGTCCAAAGATGTGTAGGTTCGGTGGATTGGCCATGCTAAATTGTCCCTTAGTGTCCAAAGATGTGCAGGTTAGGTGGATTGGCCATGCTAAATTGTCCCTTAGTGTCCAAAGATGTGTAGGTTCGGTGGATTGGCCGTGCTAAATTGTCCCTTAGTGTCCAAAGATGTGTAGGTTCGGTGGATTGGCCATGCTAAATTGTCCCTTAGTGTCCAAAGATGTGTAGGTTAGGTGGATTGGCCGTGCTAAATTCTCCCTCAGTGGAGCAGAACAGAGTTTGACGACTCGGGGATTTTCACAGTTAAATTAAAACTCACAGCCATCTCTCCCTTCTCACATCTGCCAATCGCTGTTAATCCTCGCCACTGGGGGTAGACTCACACCTGGGAATTCTGGAAAAGCCAGAATCAATTCCAAACACACCTCCCCCAGAGTTGTACAAGCAAAAAAGGGACACGATTAAAGTGGAAGCTTCAGAGCATGGTATAAACTATATTACTGGAATGCAAGCAGGCGTTGCCCTTTTAAGAGAGAATTAAAACTTCCCCATTTCATTTTTTGCTATGTCGACACGCACAATGAGTCAAGGTTTGAAGTTACACTGGGTGTGGGGCGTGTCTTCAATAAAAGTATCGCAAGGTTGTCACTCAAACAGTAAGCTGTGATTTGAGAAGTGTGAGCAACAGAAAGTTAGTGAGGCAGAAAGAGGGGAACAGACAGGCGAAAAGCTGAAAACATGTATTTAGACATGGTCTTACAACGTGTGCTGTGGGTCTGTGTCTTTGTGGAACAAGCAAGCAAGGTTCTCACTGCAAGGCACACCGTGTATTGGAACAGCACAAACCCAAGGTAAGGAGAGGGAGAGGCTCAAAGCTCCCACACACACACACTCTCTCTCTCTTTCTCTCTCAAAGGCAGAGAAAACTTCAGCAAAAACTGCTCTACAAACTTGCCCCAGTACCAAATCTTTTCAAAACTTTGCATAACAGAACTTTGGGAAACTTTGGCGGAACTTTTGCTAAACTTCTGCTAAAACTTTGAGAAACTTTTGCTAAACTTCAGGCAACTTTTGCTTAAACTTTGAGAAACTTTTGTTAAACTTCAGGCAACTTTTGCTTAAACTTTGGGAAACTTTGGCTAAGCTTCAGGGAACATTTGCCTAAACTTCAAGGAACTTTTGCTTAAACTTCAGGGAACTTTTGCTTAAACTTCAGGGAACTTTTGCTTAAACTTCAAGCAACTTTTGCTTAAACTTTGGGAAACTTTGGCTAAGCTTCAGGGAACTTTTGCTAAACTTCAAGGAACTTTTGCTTAAACTTCAGGGAACTTTGCTAAACTTCAGGAAACTTTTGCTAAACTTCAGGAAACTTTTGCTAAACTTTTGTTGAACTTTTACCAAGCTTTCACTAAGCTTTTGCTAAACCCTTGCTAAACTCTTGCTAAACTTCTGCTAAACTTTGGGAAACTTTTGCTGAAGCTTTGGGAAACTTTTGCGGAAACTTGTGCTCAAGGTTGAGAAGACATTTGCAAAGTTATAGAATACTCCTGCAAAAACCTTTTGGAAATATTTGCAAAACTGGAGGAAACTTCTGTAAAACCCGAGGTGGACTTTAGCCAAACTTGAAGGAGACTGGGGGGGCCAGAACTCGAGGGAGACTTTTCCAACACCTTGTGAAGACTCTCTGACGAGCAAGTGACGCCGCTTTCTTCCAACTTTTGCCTAATCACCCCTTCAAATATTTTGAGAATTCTCGAGGGGGGAGGGAGAGAAAACACACCAGTGACATTTTGGAGAGTTGGACGCTTTTGAGAGCGAGATTTATTTGCGTGCTCTGACCTGCTTTGTCTGTCTAATGCTGGAGGCATAATCACTGCTTTTAACTTGCATCGTCGTCTGAAAAAATATTTCACTCGCTTCAGCTGCCAATAATCTCCAGTCGGTAAACATGGTTTCACAGTGTCTCTTGATTTGATTTATTATTGTCACATGTATTGGGATACAGTGAAAAGTATTGTTTCTTGCTCGCTATACAGACAAAGCATACCATTCATAGAGAAGGAAAGGTGAGAGTGCAGAATGTAGTGTTACAGTCATAGCTAGGGTGTAGAGAAAGATCAGCTTAATGCGAGGTAGGTCCATTCAAAAGTCTGACGGCAGCAGGGAAGAAGCTGTTCTTGAGTCGGTTCGTAGGTGACCTCAGACTTCTGTATGACCAGATCTGCGACCGGCCCCTCTCTCAGTATAAATCACCTGTTAAATTATTTCCTGTAATTCATTTCCTTTCTGCGCACCCAGATGTTACTCTCATTCAGCTCTGCTGGAACGGGTTACTGTAGTTACAACAGTGACAACAAATAAATCTGTTTACAACTCTCACAGGGGCGGTGCCGTCGCTATTTAACACTGGGGTACAGTACTGGTGGGGACAGGTCTGTCACTGTATAACACTGGGGTACAGTGCTTGTGGGGACGGGTCTGTCACTGTATACCACTGGGGTACAGTACTGGTGGGGACGGGTCTGTCACTGTATCACACTGGGGTACAGTACTGGTGGGGACGGGTCTGTCACTGTGTAACACTGGGGTACAGTACTGGTGGGGACGGGTCTGTCACTATATAACACTGGGGTACAGTACTGGTGGGGACGGGTCCGTCACTGTATAACACTGGGGTACAGTACTGGTGGGGACGGGTCCGTCACTGTATAACACTGGGGTACAGTACTATTGGGGACGGGTCTGTCACTGTATAAAACTGGGGTACAGTACTGGTGGGGACGGGTCTGTCACTATAACACAGGGGCACAGTACTGGTGCTTGTGGGGACGGGTCTGTCGCTGTATAACACTGGGGTACAGTACTGGTGGGGACGGGTCTGTCGCTGTATAACACTGGGGTACAGTACTGGTGGGGACAGGTCTGTCGCTGTATAAAACTGGGGTACAGTACTGGTGGGGACGGGTCTGTCGCTGTATAACACTGGGGGACGGGTCTGTCACTGTATAACACTGGGGTACAGTACTGGTGGGGACGGGTCTGTCACTGTATAAAACTGGGGTACAGTACTGGTGGGGACGGGTCTGTCGCTGTATAACACTGGGGTACAGTACTGGTGCGGACGGGTCTGTCGCTGTATAACACTGGGGCACAGTACTGGTGGGGACGGGTCTGTCGCTGTATAACACTGGGGTACAGTACTGGTGGGGACGGGTCTGTCGCTGTATAACACTGGGGTACAGTACTGGTGGGGACGGGTCTGTCGCTGTATAACACTGGTGTACAGTACTGGTGGGGACGGGTCTGTCACTGTATAACACTGGGGCACAGTACTGGTGGGGACAGGTCTGTCGCTGTATAACACTGGGGTACTGTACTGGTGGGGACGGGTCTGTCACTGTATAACACTGGGGTTCTGTACTGGTGGGGACGGGTCTGTCACTGTATAACACTGGGGTACAGTACTGGTGGGGACGGGTCTGTCACTGTATAACACTGGGGTACAGTACTGGTGGGGACGGGTCTGTCGCTGTATAACACTGGGCTACAGTACTGGTGGGGACGGGTCTGTTGCTGTATAACACTGGGGTACAGTACTGGTGGGGACAGGTCTGTCACTGTATAACACTGGGGTACAGTACTGGTGGGGACAGGTCTGTCGCTGTATAACACTGGGGTACAGTACTGGTGGGGACGGGTCTGTTACTGTATAACACTGGGGTACAGTACTGGTGGGGACAGGTCTGTCACTGTATAACACTGGGGTACAGTACTGGTGGGGACAGGTCTGTCACTGTATAACACTGGGGTACAGTACTGGTGGGGACAGGTCTGTCGCTGTATAACACTGGGGTGCAGTACTGGTGGGGACGAGTCTGTCGCTGTATAACACTGGGGTACAGTACTGGTGGGGACGAGTCTGTCACTGTATAACACTGGGGCACAGTACTGGTGGGGACGGGTCTGTCACTGTATAACACTGGGGTACAGTACTGGTGGGGACAGGTCTGTCGCTGTATAACACTGGGGTACCGTACTGGTGGGGACAGGTCTGTCGCAGTATAACACTGGGGTACAGTACTGGTGGGGACGGGTCTGTCGCAGTATAACACTGGGGTACAGTACTGGTGGGGACGGGGTCTGTCGCTGTATAACACTGGGGTACAGTACTGGTGCCTCGTGTCAGTGAGGCTAGGAATAGGGAGTTAGTACAATTGAATGCTTGGCTAAAGGACTGGTCCAGGAGGGAGGGCTTCATTTTCCTAGATCAATGGGAAGTTTTCAGGAGAGGATGGCACCTGTACAAGGAGGACGGGTCACAACTAAGCTGGAAGGGCATGAATATCCTGGCTGGGAGCTTTGCTAGTGCAGTTCGGGGGGGTTTTAAACTAGTATGGGGGGGGGGGGTGGGGATCAAAATATTAGGTCTACAAGTGTAGAGGCTGGGGACGAGCTTGGGGCTGGGACAAGGCTGGCAAAGAAGAAGAGCACTCTGGGGGAGGATGACCTCACTGGGCCTGGAGGTCTGGAGTGCATCTACTTCAATGCAAGGAGCGTAGCAGGGAAGACAGACAAACTTAGGGCCTTCATGCTGACGAGGAATTTGGATGTGGTTGCGGTGTCAGAGACTTGGTTGAAAGAGGGACAGGACTGGCAGCTGAATATTCCGGGGTACAAGTGTTTTAGGCGAGACAGAGGAGGGGCCAAAAGAGGTGGGGGAGTAGCGGTATTAGTTAGAGAGCATATTACAGCGGTGCAGAGGGAGGACAATTCAGAGGGGACGTGTAACGAGTCACTGTGGGTGGAGCTCAGAAACAGGAAGGGCGCAGTCACTATGTTGGGGGTATACTACAGGCCTCCCAACAGCCCAAGGGAAGTGGAAGAACGGATATGTCAGGAGATACTGGATAGGTGCAGGAAAAATAGGGTTGTTGTAGTGGGAGACTTCAATTTCCCTGGTATAGACTGGAAATCGCTGAGAGCTGGGACTTTGAATGGGGAGGAATTTGTAAAATGCATACAGGAAGGTTCTTTGGACCAATATGTAGATAGCCCGACTAGAGAGGGGGCTATACTGGACCTCGTACTGGGGAATGAGCCCGGTCAGGTCTTCAAAGTTTCGGTAGGGGATCATGTGGCAAATAGTGACCACAATTCTGTTAGCTTTAGGATAGTGATGGAAAAGGATGAGTGGTGTCCCAAGGGTAAGGTGTTGGATTGGGTGAAGGCTAACTTTAGTGGGATGAGGCAGAAATTGGCAGCTGTTGATTGGGAGAGGCTGTTTGAGGGTAAATCCACATCTGGCATGTGGGAGTCTTTTAAGGAACAGTTGTTAGGGCTACAGGACAGGCATGTGCCTGTAAAAAAGAAGGATAGGAAGGGTAGGATTCGAGAACCGTGGATAACCAGGGAAATTGAGGGACTGGTCAAAAAGAAAAGAGAGGCGTACGTTAGGTCCAGGCAGCTAAAAACGGAGGGAGCTCTGGAGGAGTACAAAGAAAGTAGGAAAGAACTCAAACGGGGAATTAGAAGGGCAAAAAGGGGTCACGAAATGTCCTTGGCAGACAGGATTAAAGAGAATCCCAAGGCATTTTATTCATACGTTAGGAACAAAAGGGTTGTCAGGGAAAAAATCGGACCTCTCAGGGACAAAAGTGGGGAATTATGCTTGGAGCCCAAAGAAGTAGGGGAGATCCTAAATGAATACTTTGTGTCGGTATTCACAAAGGAGAGGGATGTGTTGACTGGGAGTGTCTCGAAGGGGAGTGTTGAACCGTTGGAGAAAATCTCCATTACAAGGGAGGAAGTGTTAGGTTTGTTAGAGAATATAAAGACTGACAAATCCCCAGGGCCTGATGGAATCTATCCAAGGCTGCTCAGGGAGACGAGAGATGAAATCGCTGGGCCTCTGACGCAAATCTTTGTCTCGTCACTGGATGCAGGTGAGGTCCCAGAGGATTGGAGGATAGCTAATGTGGTCCCGTTATTTAAGAAGGGTAGGAAGGATAACCCAGGTAATTATAGGCCGGTGAGCTTGACGTCCGTGGTGGGGAAGTTCATAGAATCATAGAAATCATAGAAACCCTACAGTGCAGAAGGAGGCCATTCGGCCCATCGAGTCTGCACCGACCACAATCCCACCCAGGCCCTACCCCCACATATTTTAACCCACTAATCCCTCTAACCTACGCATCCCAGGACTCTAAGGGGCAATTTTTAACCTGGCCAATCAACCTAACCCGCACATCTTTGGACTGTGGGAGGAAACCGGAGCACCCGGAGGAAACCCACGCAGACACGAGGAGAATGTGCAAACTCCACACAGACAGTGACCCGAGCCAGGAATCGAACCCAGGACCCTGGAGCTGTGAAGCAGCAGTGCTAACCCACTGTGCTACCGTGCCACCCAATAAGTTGTTGGAGAGGATTCTTAGAGATAGGATGTATGCGCGTTTAGAAAGGAATAAACTCATTAAAGATAGTCAGCATGGTTTTGTGAGAGGGAGGTCATGCCTCACTAACCTGGTGGAGTTTTTTGAAGAAGTGACTAGAATGGTTGACGAGGGAAGGGCCGTGGATGTCGTCTATATGGACTTTAGTAAAGCTTTTGACAAAGTCCCTCATGGTAGGCTGGTGAAAAAGGTTGGATCTCATGGGACAAAGGGGGAGGTGGCTAGATGGGTGGAGAACTGGCTTGGTCACAGAAGACAGAGGGTGGTAGTGGAAGGGTCTTTTTCTGGCTGGATGCCTGTGACTAGTGGTGTTCCGCAGGGCTCTGTATTGGGACCTCTGCTGTTTGTGATTTATATAAACGATCTGGAAGAAGGTGTAACTGGGGTGATCAGTAAGTTTGCGGACGACACAAAATTGGCAGGACTTGCAGATAGTGAGGAGCATTGTCAGAAGCTACAGAAGGATATAGATAGGCTGGAAATTTGGGCAAAGAAATGGCAGATGGAGTTCAATCCTGATAAATGCGAAGTGATGCATTTTGGTGGGAATAATGTAGGGAGGAGCTATACGATAAATGGCAGAACCATAAAGGGTGTAGATACGCAGAGGGACCTGGGTGTGCAAGTCCACAGATCCTTGAAAGTGACGTCACAGGTGGAGAAGGTGGTGAAGAAGGCATATGGCATGCTTGCCTTTATAGGACGGGGCATAGAGTATAAAAGTTGGGGTCTGATGTTGCAGATGTATAGAACGTTGGTTCGGCCCCATTTGGAATACTGCGTACAGTTCTGGTCGCCACACGACCAGAAGGACGTGGAGGCTTTAGAGAGAGTACAGAGGAGGTTTACCAGGATGTTGCCTGGTATGGAGGGGCTTGGTTATGAGGAGAGATTGGGTAAACTGGGGTTGTTATCCCTGGAAAGACGGAGGATGAGGGGAGACTTAATAGAGGTGTATAAAATTATGACAGGCATAGATAGGGTGAACGGTGGGAAGCTTTTCCCCGGGTCGGTGGTGACGTTCACGAGGGGTCACAGGTTCAAGGTGAGGGGGGTGAGGTTTAACACGGATATCAGAAGGACATATTTTACACAGAGGGTGGTGGGAGCCTGGAATGCGCTGCCAGGCAAGGTGGTGGAGGCGGACACACTGGGAACGTTTAAGACTTATCTAGATAGACACATGAACGGAGTGGGAATGGAGGGATACAAAAGAATGGTCTAGTTTGGACCAGGGAGCGGCACGGGCTTGGAGGGCCGAAGGGCCTGTTCCTGTGCTGTATTGTTCTTTGTTCTGGTGGGGACGGGTCTGTCACTGCAAAACACTGGGGTACAGTACTGGTGGGGACGGGTCTGTCACTGCAAAACACTGGGGTACAGTACTAGTGGGGACGTCTCTGTCACTGTATAACACTGGGGTGCAGTACTGGTGGGGACGGGTCTGTCACTGTATAACCCTGGGGTGCAGTACTGGTGGGGACGTCTCTGTCACTGTATAACACTGGGGTGCAGTACTGGTGGGGACGGGTCGGTCGCTGTATAACACTGGGGTACAGTACTGGTGGGGACGGATCTGTCGCTGTACAACACTGAGGTACAGTATTGGTGGGGACGGGTCTGTCACTGTATAACACTGGGGTACAGTACTGGTGGGGATGGGACTGTCGCTGTATAACACTGGGGTACAGTACTGGTGGGGATGGGACTGTCGCTGTATAACACTGGGGTACAGTACTGGTGGGGACGGGTCTGTCATTGTATAACACTGGGGCACAGTACTGGCGGGGATGGGACTGTCGCTGTATAACACTGGGGTACAGTACTGGTGGGGATGGGACTGTCGCTGTATAACACTGGGGTACAGTACTGGTGGGGACGGGTCTGTCACTGTATAACACTGGGGTACAGTACTGGTGGGGATGGGTCTGTTGCTGTATAACACTGGGGTACAGTACTGGTGGGGACGGGTCTGTCACTGTATAACACTGGGATACAGTATTGGTGGGGATGGGTCTGTTCCTGTATAACACTGGGGTGCAGTACTGGTGGGGACGGGTCTGTCACTGTATAACACTGGGGTACAGTACTGGTAGGGATGGGTCTGTCGCTGTATAGCACTGGGGTACAGTACTGGTAGGGACGGGTCTGTCGCTGTATAGCACTGGGGTACAGTACTGGTGGGGATGGGACTGTCGCTGTATAACACTGGGGTACAGTACTGGTGGGGACGGGTCTGTCATTGTATAACACTGGGGTACAGTACTGGTGGGGATGGGTCTGTTGCTGTATAACACTGGGGTACAGTACTGGTGGGGACGGGTCTGTCACTGTATAACACTGGGATACAGTATTGGTGGGGATGGGTCTGTTCCTGAATAACACTGGGGTACAGTACTGGTGGGGACGGGTCTGTCACTGTATAACACTGGGGTGCAGTACTGGTGGGGACGGGTCTGTCACTGTATAACACTGGGGTACAGTACTGGTCGGGACGGGTCTGTCGCTGTATAGCACTGGGGTACAGTACTGGTAGGGACGGGTCTGTCGCTGTATAGCACTGGGGTACAGTACTGGTGGGGTCGGGTCTGTCACTGTATAACACTGGGGTACAGCACTGGTGGGGACGGGTCTGTCGCTGAATAACACTGGGGTACAGTACTGGTGGGGATGTGTGTCACTGTATAACACTGGGGTACAGTACTGATGGTGACGGGTCTGTCACTGTATAACACTGGGGTACAGTACTGGTGGGGATGGGTCTGTCACTGTATAACACTGGGGTACAGTACTGGTGGGGACGGGTCTGTCACTGTCTAACACTGGGGTACAGTACTGGTGAGGACGGGTCTGTCACTGTATAACACTGGGGTACAGTACTGGTGGGGACGGGTCTGTCGCTGTATAACACTGGGGTACAGTACTGGTGAGGACGGGTCTGTCGGTGTATAACACTGGGGTACAGTACTGGTGGGGACGGGTCTGTCACTGTATAACACTGGGATACAGTATTGGTGGGGATGGGTCTGTCACTGTATAACACTGGGGTGCAGGACTGGTGGGTATGGGTCTGTCACTGTATAACACTGGGGTGCAGGACTGGTAGGGACGGGTCTGTCGCTGTATAGCACTGGGGTACAGTACTGGTAGGGACGGGTCTGTCGCTGTATAGCACTGGGGTACAGTACTGGTGGGGATGGGTCTGTCACTGTATAACACTAGGGTACAGTACTGGTGGGGACGGGTCTGTCGCTGAATAACACTGGGGTACAGTACTGGTGGGGACGGGTCTGTCATTGTATAACACTGGGGTACTGTACTGGTGGGGATGGGTCTGTTGCTGTATAACACTGGGGTACAGTACTGGTAGGGACGGGTCTGTCGCTGTATAGCACTGGGGTACAGTACTGGTAGGGACGGGTCTGTCGCTGTATAGCACTGGGGTACAGTACTGGTGGGGACGGGTCTGTCACTGTATAACACTGGGGTATAGTACTGGTGGGGATGGGTCTGTCACTATAACACTGGGGTACAGTACTGGTGGGGACGGGTCTGTCACTGTATAACACTGGGGTACAGTACTGGTGAGGACGGGTCTGTCACTGTATAACACTGGGGTACAGTACTGGTGGGGACGGGTCTGTCACTGTACAAAACTGGGGTACAGTACTGGTGGGGACGGGTCAGTCACTGTATAACACTGGGGTACAGTACTGGTGGGGATGGGTCTGTCACTGTATAACACTGGGGTACAGTACTGGTGGGGATGGGTCTGTCACTGTATAACACTGGGGTACAGTACTGGTGGGGACGGGTCTGTCACTGTATAACACTGGGGTACAGTACTGGTGGGGACGGGTCTGTCACTGTATAACACTGGGGTACAGTACTGGTGGGGATGGGTCTGTCACTGTATAACACTGCGGTACAGTACTGGTGGGGATGGGTCTGTCACTGTATAACACTGGGGTACAGTACTGGTGGGGACGGGTCTGTCACTGTATAACACTGGGGTACAGTACTGGTGAGGACGGGTCTGTCGGTGTATAACACTGGGGTACAGTACTGGTGGGGACGGGTCTGTCACTGTATAACACTGGGGTACAGTACTGGTGGGGACGGGTCTGTCACTGTATAACACTGGGGTACAGTACTGGTGGGGATGGGTCTGTCACTGTATAACACTGGGGTACAGTACTGGTGGGGATGGGTCTGTCACTGTATAACACTGGGGTACAGTACTGGTGGGGATGGGTCTGTCACTGTATAACACTGGGGTACAGTACTGGTGGGGACGCGTCTGTCACTGTATAACACTGGGGTACAGTACTGGTGGGGGACGCGTCTGTCGCTGTATAACACTGGGGTACAGTACTGGTGGGGACGGGTCTGTCGCTGTATAACACTGGGGTACAGTACTGGTGGGGACGGGTCTGTCACTGTATAACACTGGGGTACAGTACTGGTGGGGACGGGTCTGTCGCTGTATAACACTGGGGTACAGTACTGATGGGGACGGGTCCGTCACTGTATAACACTGGGGTACAGTACTGGTGGGGATGGGTCTGTCGCTGTATAACACTGGGGCACAGTACTGGTGGGGACGGGTCTGTCACTGTATAACACTGGGGTACAGTACTGGTGGGGATGGGTCTGTCGCTGTATAACACTGGGGTACAGTACTGATGGGGACGGGTCTGTCACTGTATAACACTGGGGTACAGTACTGGTGGGGATGGGTCTGTCGCTGTATAACACTGGGGCACGGTACTGGTCGGGACGGGTCTGTCACTGTATAACACTGGGGTACAGTACTGGTGGGGACGGGTCTGTCACTGTATAACACTGGGGTACAGTACTGGTGGGGACGGGTCTGTCACTGTATAACACTGGGGTACAGTACTGGTGGGGATGGGTCTGTCGCTGTATAACACTGGGGTACAGTACTGGTGGGGACGGAACTGTCACTGTATAACACAGGGGTACAGTACTGGTGGGGACGGGTCTGTCACTGTATAACACTGGGGCACAGTACTGGTGGGGACGGGTCTGTCAATGTATAACACTGGGGTACAGTACTGGTGGGGATGGGTCTGTCGCTGTATAACACTGGGGCACAGTACTGGTGGGGACGGAACTGTCACTGTATAACACTGGGGTACAGTACTGGTGGGGATGGGTCTGTCGCTGTATAACACTGGGGTACAGTACTGGTGGGGACGGGTCTGTCACTGTATAACACTGGGGTACAGTACTGGTGGGGATGGGTCTGTCGCTGTATAACACTGGGGCACAGTACTGGTGGGGACGGAACTGTCACTGTATAACACTGGGGTACAGTACTGGTGGGGACGGGTCTGTCGCTGTATAACACAGGGGTACAGTACTGGTGGGGATGGGCCTGTCGCTGTATAACACTGGGGTACAGTACTGGTGGGGACGGGTCTGTCACTGTATAACACAGGGGTACAGTACTGGTGGGGACGGGTCTGTCACTGTATAACACTGGGGTACAGTACTGGTGGGGACGGGTCTGTCACTGTATAACACTGGGGTACAGTACTGGTGGGGACGGGTCTGTCACTGTATAACACTGGGGTACAGTACTGGTGGGGACGGGTCTGTCGCTGTATAACACTGGGGTACAGTACTGGTGGGGACGGGTCTGTCACTGTATAACACTGGGGTACAGTACTGGTGGGGACGGGTCTGTCACTGTATAACACTGGGGTACAGTACTGGTGGGGATGGGTCTGTCACTGTATAACACTGGGGTACAGTACTGGTGGGGACGGGTCTGTCTCTGTATAACACTGGGGTACAGTACTGGTGGGGACGGGTCTGTCACTGTATAACACTGGGGTACAGTACTGGTGGGGACGGGTCTGTCGCTGTATAACACTGGGGTACAGTACTGGTGGGGACGGGTCTGTCACTGTATAACACTGGGGTACAGTACTGGTGGGGACGGGTCTGTCACTGTATAACACTGGGGTACAGTACTGGGGAGGGAGTCTATATAAACTGACCACAATCCCACCCAGGCTTTATCCCCGTAACCCCATGCAATAACCCTGCTAATATTTGGACAGTAAGGGGCAATTTAGCACGGCCAATGCACCGAACCTCCACATCTTTCGAACCCACGAAGAGACGGGGAGAACGTGCAGACTCCGCACAGACAGTGACCCGAGCCGGGAATCGAACCTGGGTCCCTGGCGCTGTGAGGCAGCAGTGCGAACCCACTGGGCCGTGACTCCAGGTTGTGCGAAATGCCATCGGTTTTGGTCTGGAAACATTGTGAGTCCACCTCCAAGCCACCTCGCAGTGTCTGGGAGGGCGATGGGGGCTGGTGTGAAAGGGGTTTCAATGCACCATCGATATCCCACACAGACACTGGGCCGCTGTGTAAACCTCACGGATTCATGGAGAGCTGTTCTCTGCAATGATTAACAATCGCAAATGAATTTGATTGCACCCATTGATTTCATTTCCACTGTGGCAGACAGTTAAACAAACTCCATCGCTGCCGTGCGCAGAATAGTAATGATCTACTCACTGTCAGAGCGAGTGTAGAATAGAGGTTGTGTCCCTATACATGAGTTCACATCTCACACCATCCCCAATCAAAGGACAGGTACAGCACGGGGTTAGATACAGAGTAAAGCTCCCTCTACACTGTCCCCCCATCAAACACTCCCAGGACAGGACGGGGTTAGATACAGAGTAAAGCTCCCTCTACACTGCCTGCCATCAAACACCCCCAGGACAGGTACAGCATGGGGTTAGATACAGAGTAAAGCTCCCTCTACACTGTCCCCCATCAAACACACCCAGGACAGGTACAGCATGGGGTTAGATACAAAGTAAAGCTCCCTCTGCACTGTCCCCCATCAAACACTCCCAGGACAGGTACAGCACGGGGTTAGATACAGAGTAAAGCTCCCTCTACACTGTCCCCCATCAAACACTCCCAGGTCAGGTACAGCACGGGGTTAGATACAGAGTAAAGCTCCCTCTACACTGTCCCCCATCAAACACTCTCAGGACAGGTGCAGCACGGGGTTAGATACAGAGTAAAGCTCCCTCGACACTTTCCCCCATCAAACACCCCCAGGACAGGTACAGCACGGGGTTAGATACAGAGTAAAGCTCCCTCTACACTGTCCCCCATCAAACACTCCCAGGACAGGTACAGCACGGGGTTAGATACAGAGTAAAGCTCCCTCTACACTGTCCCCCATCAAACACTCCCAGGACAGGTACAACACGGGGTTAGATACAGAGTAAAGCTCCCTCTACACTGTCCCCATCAAACACTCCCAGGACAGGTACAGCACGGGTTTAGATACAGAGTAAAGCTCCCTCTACACTGTCCCCCATCAAACACTCCCAGGACATGTACAGCATGGGGTTAGATACAGAGTACAGCTCACTCTACACTGTCCCCATCAAACATTCCCAGGACAGGAACAGCACGGGATTAGATACAGAGTAAAGCTCCCTCTACACTGTCCCCCATCAAACACTCCCAGGACAGGTACAGCACGGGGTTAGATACAGAGTAAAGCTCCCTCTACACTGTCCCCCCCATCAAACACTCCCAGGAGAGGTACAGCACGGGCTTAGATACAGAGTAAAGCTCCCTCTACACTGTCCCCCCCATCAAACACTCCCAGGACAGGTACAGCACGGGGTTAGATACAGAGTAAAGCTCCCTCTACACTGTCCCCCATCAAACACACCCAGGACAGGTACAGCATGGGGTTAGATACAGAGTAAAGCTTCCTCTACACTGTCCCCCATCAAACACACCCAGGACAGGTACAGCATGGGATTAGATACAGAGTAAAGCTCCCTCTGCACTGTCCCCCATCAAACACTCCCAGGACAGGTACAGCACGGGGTTAGATACAGAGTGAAGCTCCCTCTACATTGTCCCCCATCAAACACTCCCAGGACAGGTACAGCACAGGGTTAGATACAGAGTAAAGCTCCCTCTACACTGTCCCCCATCAAACACTCCCAGGTCAGGTACAGCACGGGGTTAGATACAGAGTAAAGCTCCCTCTACACTGTCCCCCATCAAACACTCTCAGGACAGGTGCAGCACGGGGTTAGATACAGAGTAAAGCTCCCTCTACACTTTCCCCCATCAAACACCCCCAGGACAGGTACAGCACGGGGTTAGATACAGAGTAAAGCTCCCTGTACGCTGTCCCCCATCAAACACTCTCAGGACAGGTACAGCACGGGGTTAGATACAGAGTAAAGCTCCCTCGACACTTTCCCCCATCAAACACTCCCAGGACAGGTACAGCACGGGGTTAGATACAGAGTAAAG
Source organism: Mustelus asterias (assembly GCF_964213995.1). Lineage (NCBI taxonomy): Eukaryota > Metazoa > Chordata > Chondrichthyes > Carcharhiniformes > Triakidae > Mustelus > Mustelus asterias. The sequence continues at coordinate 275,737 of NW_027590488.1, forward strand.
CTCCCTGTACGCTGTCCCCCATCAAACACTCTCAGGACAGGTGCAGCACGGGGTTAGGTACAGAGTAAAGCTCCCTCTACACTGTCCCCATCAAACACTCCCAGGACAGGTACAGCACGGGGTTAGATACAGAGTAAAGCTCTCTCTACACTGTCCCCATCAAACACTCCCAGGACAGGTACAGCACGGGGTTAGATACAGAGTAAAGCTCCCTCTACACTGTCCCCCATCAAACACTCCCAGGGCAGGTACAGCACGGGGTTAGATACAGAGTGAAACTCCCTCGACACGGAGATAGGCAGGGTAGGTTTTGTCATGAGGACAGGTTGTGGGGCAAGTCCCACATGAATAATGACGGTGGAACTGGACTAACCAATCCTGGCAGGGATTGGAATTCAGTTAGTCACACACTTAGATGGGCAAATACTTTTGAATATTTAAGAAGATGTTTGCAGAATTCCTGGAATTAGTTGAGTTGCGACAACGCCTGGCACTTGAAGGTGAGTCATTGTGTCACACCTACACAATCAAATCCTGACCATTCCGGGGGAGGTGACGGCCTCGTGATATTATCGCTGGACCATTAATTCAGAAACTCAGCTAATGTTCTGCGGCACCTGTGTTCGAATCCCACCACGGCAGAATTCAATAAAAAATGCCTGGAATTAAGAATCTACTGAAGATGATAAGGAGAAGATGAGACGTGAAGGCTCAGTTCGAGCACTTGAGAGTTACAAGTTAGTCAGGAAGGACCTAAAGAAAGAGTTAAGAAGAGCCAGGAGGGGACATGAGAAGTCTCTGGCAGGTAGGATCAAGGAAAACCCTGAAGCTTTCTATAGGTATGTCAGGAATAAAAGAATGACTAGGGTAAGATTAGGGCCAGTCAAGGACAGTAGTGGGAAGTTGTGTGTGGAGTCTGAAGAGATATGAGAGGCGCTAAATGAATATTTTTCATCAGTATTCACGCAGGAAAAAGACAATGTTGTCGAGGAGAATACTGAGATGCAGGCTCTTGGACTGGACGGGATTGAGGTTCATAAGGAGGAGGTGTTAGCTATTCTGGAAAGGGTAAAAATAAATAAGTCCCCTGTGCCGGATGGGATTTATCCTAGGATTCTCTGGGAGGCTAGAGAGGAGATTGCAGAGCCTTTGGCTTTGATCTTTGTGTCGTCATTGTCTACAGGAACAGTGCCAGAAGACTGGAGGAGAGCAAATGTTGTCCCCTTGTTCAAGAAGGGGAGTAGGGACAACCCTGGTAATTATAGACCGGTGAGCCTTACTTCTGTTGTGGGCAAAGTTTTCGAAAGGATAAGAGATAGGAGTTATAATCACCTCGAAAGGAATAATTTGATTAGGGATAGTCAGCACGGTTTTGTGAAGGGTAGGTCGTGCCTCACAAACCTTATTGAGTTCTCTGAGAAGGTGACCAAAGAGGTGGATGAGGGTAAAGCGGTTGATGTGGTGTATATGGATTTCAGCAAAGCGTTTGATAAGGTTCCCCATGGTAAGCCTTTGCAGAAAATACGGACACATGGGATTGAGGGTGATTTAGTGGTTTGGATCAGGAATTGGCGAGCTGTAAGAAAACAGAGGGTGGTGGTTGATGGGAAATATTCATCCTGGAGTTCAGTTACTAGTGGTGTACCGCAAGGATCTGTTTTGGGGCCACTGCTGTTTGTCATTTTTATTAATGACCTGGATGAGGGCGTAGAAGGATGGATTAGTAAATTTGCGGATGACACTAAAGTCAGTGGAGTTGTAGGCAGTGTGGAGGGAAGTGGCAGGTTACAGAGGGACATAGATAAGCTGCAGAGCTGGGCTGAGAGGTGGCAAATGGAGTTTAATGTGGAAAAGTGTGAGGTGATTCACTTTGGAAGGAGTAACAGGAATACAGAGTACTGGGCTAATGGTAAGATACTTGGTAGTGTGGATGAACAGAGGGATCTGGGTGTCCATGTGCATAGATCCCTGAAAGTCGGCACCCAGGTTGATAGGGTTGTTAAGAAGGCGTACGGTGTGTTAGCTTTTATTGGTAGAGGGATTGCGTTTCGGAGCCAGGAGGTCATGCTGCAGCTGTACAAAACTCTGGTGCGGCCGCACTTGGAGTATTGCGTACAGTTCTGGTCACCGCGTTATAGGAAAGATGTGGAAGTGTTGGAAAGGGTGCAGAGGAGATTTACCAGGATGTTGCCTGGTATGGTGGGAAGATCGTATGAGGAAAGGCTGAGGGACTTGAGGTTGTTTTCATTGGAGAGAAGAAGGTAAGAGGTGACTTAATAGAGGCATACAAGATGATCAGAGGATTAGATAGGGTGGATAGTGAGAGCCTTTTTCCTCGGATGGTGATGGCTAACACGAGGGGACATAGCTTTAAATTGAGGGGTGAGAGATATAGGACAGATGTCAGAGGTAGGTTCTTTACTCGGAGAGTAGTAAGGGCGTGGAATGCCCTGCCTGCAACAGTAGTGGACTCGCCAACATTAAGAGCATTTAAATGGTTATTGGATAAACATATGGATGATATTGGAATAGTGTAGGTTAGATGGGCTTTAGATTGGTTTCACTGGTCGGTGCAACATCGAGGGCCGAAGGGCCTGTACTGCGCTGTAATGTTCTATGTTCTCTGTTCTCCTGATGACCCATTGTGGGAAAAACCCATCTGGTTCCCTTTAGGGAAGGAAATCTGCCGTCCTTACCCCGGTCTGGCCTACATGTGACTCCAGAGCCACAGCAATGTGGTTGATGCTCAACTGCCCTCCAAGGGCAACGAGGGATGGGAAATAATTGCTGACCCTGCTCTCTCATTCAGTGTGGGCCTGTGGTCGGGCCTCGGGCTGCGGTCAGTGCTGAGGGAGTGCCGCACTGTGGGAGGGTCAGTGCTGAGGGAGCACCGCACTGTGGGAGGGTCAGTGCTGAGGGAGCGCCGCACTGTGGGAGGGTCAGTGCTGAGGGAGCACCGCACTGTGGGAGGGTCAGTGCTGCGGGAGCGCCGCACTGTGGGAGGGTCGGTGCTGAGGGAGTGCCGCACTGTGGGACGGTCAGTGCTGAGGGAGTGCCGCACTGTGGGAGGGTCAGTGCTGAGGGAGCGCCGCACTGTGGGAGGGTCAGTGCTGAGGGAGCGCCGCACTGTGGGACGGTCAGTGCTGAGGGAGCGCCGCACTGTGGGAGGGTCAGTGCTGAGGGAGCGCCGCACTGTGGGAGGGTCGGTGCTGAGGGAGCGCCGCACTGTGGGAGGGTCGGTGCTGAGGGAGCGCCGCACTGTGGGAGGGTCGGTGCTGAGGGAGCGCCGCACTGTGGGAGGGTCAGTGCTGAGGGAGCGCCGCACTGTGGGAGGGTCAGTGCTGAGGGAGCGCCGCACTGTGGGAGGGTCAGTGCTGAGGGATGGCCGCACTGTGGGAGGGTCAGTGCTGAGGGATGGCCGCACTGTGGGAGGGTCAGTGCTGAGGGAGCACCGCACTGTGGGAAGGTCAGTGCTGAGGGAGCACCGCACTGTGGGAGGGTCGGTGCTGAGGGAGCGCCGCACTGTGGGAGGGTCAGTGCTGAGGGAGCGCCGCACTGTGGGAGGGTCAGTGCTGAGGGAGCGCCGCACTGTGGGAGGGTCAGTGCTGAGGGAGCACCGCACTGTGGGAGGGTCAGTGCTGAGGGAGCGCCGCACTGTGGGAGGGTCAGTGCTGAGGGAGCACCGCACTGTGGGAGGGTCAGTGCTGAGGGAGCGCCGCACTGTGGGAGGGTCAGTGCTGAGGGAGCGCCGCACTGTGGGAGGGTCAGTGCTGAGGGAGCGCCGCACTGTGGGAGGGTCAGTGCTGAGGGAGCGCCGCACTGTGGGAGGGTCAGTGCTGAGGGAGCGCCGCACTGTGGGAGGGTCAGTGCTGAGGGAGCGCCGCACTGTGTGGGAGGGTCGGTGCTGAGGGAGCGCCGCACTGTGGGAGGGTCAGTGCTGAGGGAGCGCCGCACTGTGGGAGGGTCAGTGCTGAGGGAGCGCCGCACTGTGGGAGGGTCAGTGCTGAGGGAGCGCCGCACTGTGGGAGGGTCGGTGCTGAGGGAGCGCCGCACTGTGGGAGGGTCGGTGCTGAGGGAGCGCCGCACTGTGGGAGGGTCAGTGCTGAGGGAGCGCCGCACTGTGGGAGGGTCAGTGCTGAGGGAGCGCCGCACTGTGGGAGGGTCAGTGCTGAGGGAGCGCCGCACTGTGGGAGGGTCAGTGCTGAGGGATGGCCGCACTGTGGGAGGGTCAGTGCTGAGGGAGCGCCGCACTGTGGGAGGGTCAGTGCCGAGGGAGCACCGGACTGTGGGAAGGTCAGTGCTGAGGGAGCGCCGCACTGTGGGAGGGTCGGTGCTGAGGGAGCGCCGCACTGTGGGAGGGAGAGTGCTGAGGGAGCGCCGCACTGTGGGAGGGTCAGTGCTGAGGGAGCGCCGCACTGTGGGAGGGTCGGTGCTGAGGGAGCGCCGCACTGTGGGAGGGTCAGTGCTGAGGGAGTGCCGCACTGTGGGAGGGTCAGTGCTGAGGGAGCGCCGCACTGTGGGAGGGTCAGTGCTGAGGGAGCGCCGCACTGTGGGAGGGTCAGTGCTGAGGGTGCGCCGCACTGTGGGAGGGTCGGTGCTGAGGGAGCGCCGCACTGTGGGAGGGTCAGTGCTGAGGGAGTGCCGCACTGTGGGAGGGTCAGTGCTGAGGGAGCGCCGCACTGTGGGAGGGTCAGTGCTGAGGGAGCGCCGCACTGTGGAAGGGTCATTGCTGATGGAGCGCCGCACTGTGAGAGGTTCAGTGCTGAGGGAGCACCGCACTGTGGGAGGGTCAGTGCTGAGGGAGCGCCGCACTGTGGGAGGGTCAGTGCTGAGGGAGCGCCGCACTGTGGGAGGGTCAGTGCTGAGGGAGCGCCGCACTGTGGGAGGGTCAGTGCTGAGGGAGCACCGCACTGTGGGAGGGTCAGTGCTGAGGGAGCCCCGCACTGTGGGAGTGTCAGTGCTGAGGGAGCGCCGCACTGTGGGAGGGTCAGTGCTGAGGGAGCGCCGCACTGTGGGAGGGTCAGTGCTGAGAGAGCGCCGCACTGTGGGAGGGTCAATGCTGAGGGAGTGCCGCACTGTGGGAGGGTCAGTGCTGAGGGAGCACCGCACTGTGGGAGGGTCAGTGCTGAGGGAGCGCCGCACTGTGGGAGGGTCAGTGCTGAGGGAGCGCCGCGCTGTGGGAGGGTCGATGCTGAGGGAGCGCCGCACTGTGGGAGGGTCAGTGCTGAGGGAGCGCCGCACTGTGGGAGGGTCGATGCTGAGGGAGCGCCGCACTGTGGGAGGGTCAGTGCTGAGGGAGCGCCGCACTGTGGGAGGGTCAGTGCTGAGGGAGCGCCGCGCTGTGGGAGGGTCGATGCTGAGGGAGCGCCGCACTGTGGGAGGGTCAGTGCTGAGGGAGCGCTGCACTGTGGGAGGGTCGATGCTGAGGGAGTGCCGCACTGTGGGAGGGTCAGTGCTGAGGGAGCACCGCACTGTGGTAGGGTCAGTGCTGAGGGAGCGCCGCACTGTGGGAGGGTCAGTGCTGAGGGAGCGCCGCACTGTGGGAGGGTCAGTGCTGAGGGAGCGCTGCACTGTGGGAGAGTCACAGCTGAGGAAGTGCCGCACTGGCGAGCCTCTCCCTCCCTCACACTCTCTCTCTCTCTCTCTCTGGACAGGGACCATTGCCAAGGGAAGCCAAGGAGGTTAATCTGGTGTGGATTAATCCCAGTCAGAGGGTTAATGGAAGTCTTATCTTGTCTTGTTCAGAATGGGGCCTGACTTAATAACTCTGTCTCCACCTGATACTTTGGGATTACACAAGGAAGGAGACGGGTTCTTTAACACATATGAATGAGGCGGAAAAGTATAATCTTCGATGAATCTTTCTGCAGTCTCTGGCCAAGGGAACCGCAGTGAAGATTTGAGTGAATTGAAATTCCTTCCTTCTCAAGAGAAGACATTTCCCCATCTTTAGGATTCGCTGGCAGTTTTTATTTTGGTCTTTTGCTCTCGAGTGGGCCCTCCCCTCACCTCCAGCCCCTCGTCTGCGGCCCTTCTAGCTCAGGGGGAGGCCATTCGCCCCACCGCACCACTGCTAGCTCTTTGAAAGAGCTATCCAATTAATTATAGACTCCCTGCAGGGCAGAAGGAGGCCGTTAGGCCCATCGGCCGCACCGACCACAATCCCAACCTTGCCCTATTCCTGTAACCCCACATATTTACCCTGCTAATCCCCCTGACACTAGTGTCAATTGTGTTTGTAGTGTGCACTCCAGTCCAATCACCCATCTTAGAAATGGGCATCATAGAATCCCTACAGTTCAGAAGGAAGCCATTTGGCCCATCGAACCTGCACCGACCACAACCCAGGCCCTATCCCCGTGACCCCACATATTTATCCTGCAAGTCCTTTGACACGAAGAGGCAATTTAGCACGGCCAATCCCCCGAACCTGCACATCTTTAGACACTAAGGGGCAATTTAGCATGGCCAATCCCCCGAACCTGCACATCTTTGGACACTAAGGGGCAATTTAGCATGGCCAATCCCCCGAACCTGCACATCTTTGGACACTAAGGGGCAATTTAGCATGGCCAATCCCCCGAACCTGCACATCTTTGGACACTAAGGGACAATTTAGCATGGCCAATCCCCCGAACCTGCACATCTTTAGACACTAAGGGGCAATTTAGCATGGCCAATCCACCTAACCCGCACATCTTTAGACACTAAGGGGCAATTTAGCATGGCCAATCCACCTAACCCACACATCTTTAGACACTAAGGGGCAATTTAGCATGGCCAATCCACCTAACCTGCACATCTTTAGACACTAAGGGGCAATTTAGCATGGCCAATCCACCTAACCTGCACATCTTTAGACACTAAGGGGCAATTTAGCATGGCCAATCCACCTAACCTGCACATCTTTAGACACTAAGGGGCAATTTAGCATGGCCAATCCACCTAACCTGCACATCTTTGGACACTAAGGGGCAATTTAGCATGGCCAATCCCCCGAACCTGCACATCTTTGGACACTAAGGGGCAATTTAGCATGGCCAATCCCCCGAACCTGCACATCTTTGGACACTAAGGGACAATTTAGCATGGCCAATCCACCTAACCTGCACATCTTTGGACACTAAGGGGCAATTTAGCATGGCCAATCCCCCGAACCTGCACATCTTTGGACACTAAGGGGCAATTTAGCATGGCCAATCCCCGAACCTGCACATCTTTGGACACTAAGGGGCAATTTAGCATGGCCAATCCCCCGAACCTGCACATCTTTGGACACTAAGGGACAATTTAGCATGGCCAATCCACCTAACCTGCACATCTTTAGACACTAAGGGGCAATTTAGCATGGCCAATCCACCTAACCTGCACATCTTTAGACACTAAGGGGCAATTTAGCATGGCCAATCCACCTAACCTGCACATCTTTAGACACTAAGGGGCAATTTAGCATGGCCAATCCACCTAACCTGCACATCTTTAGACACTAAGGGGCAATTTAGCATGGCCAATTCACCTAACCTGCACATCTTTGGACACTAAGGGGCAGTTTAGCATGGCCAGTCCACCTAACCTGCACATCTTTAGACACTAAGGGGCAATTTAGCATGGCCAATCCCCCTAACCTGCACATCTTTGGACACTAAGGGGCAATTTATCATGGCCAATCCACCTAACTTGCACATCTTTGGACTGCGGGAGGAAACCGGAGCACCCGGAGGAAACCCACGCAGAGAAATAATCGTCAAATCTTGAGCGAAACGCCTTTTGGGATGTAGGAAGGGCAGTAGGCAGAAATCCTCTGAGAAATAGTCATCAAATCTTGTCATCAGGATCTCTTGAGGCTGGAGCAAAAGTTGTAGGCCAGAATTTTGAGAGAAATAGGTAACAAACGTTGTGCTTGAGGCCGATTGGAGGCTGTAGAAAGGGCAGTAGGCCAGAATGTTCTGAGAAATAGTCATCGAATCTTGTGGTCAACGCCTTTGGAGTCTGTCGGGAGGGCGGCAGGCCGGAGTTTTGTGAGAAAAAGGTGGCAGATTTTGTGCTCGAGGCGTTTTTGAGACTGTAGGTCGGGACTTGGCGAGGGAAGGCGGACAGATTGTGGCCTTTGGAGGCCGCAGGTAGGGGTTGTAGGCGTGAGGGGGTGCCGAGGGGCACTGAGGAACAAGGATGCAGGCCGGGTGGAGAAAGCAAGAGGTGAGAGAGAGACAAAGATATGTAGAGGGACAGGTAGTATTGGGGAAGCAGGGGGGCTGCAGAAGGACTTGGACAGGTTCGGAGAGTGGGCAAAGAAGCGGCGGATGGAATACAATGTGGAAAAGTGTGAGGTTCTGCACTTTGGAAGGAGGGATGGAGGCAGAGACTATTTTCTAAATGGGGAAATGCTTAGGAAATCAGAAACACAAAAGGACTTGGGAGTCATTGTTCAAGATTCTCTGAAGGCTAACGTGCAGGTTCAGTCGGCAGTTAGGAAGGCAAATGTAATGTTAGCATTCATGTCGAGAGGGCTAGAATACAGGAGCAGGGATGTACTTCTGAGGCTGTATAAGGCTCTGGTCAGACCCCGTTTGGAGTATTGGGAGCAGTTTTGGGCCCCGTATCTAGGGAAGGATGTGCCGGGCCTTGGAAAGGGTCCAGAGGAGGTTCACAAGAATGATCCCTGGAATGAAGAGCTCCAAGCCCGGACTCTAAGCCCGTGCTGTACCTGTCCTGGGAGTGTTTGATGGGGGGACAGTGTAGATGGAGCTTTACTCTGTATCTAACCCCGTGCTGTACCTGTCCTGGGAGTGTTTGATGGGGGACAGTGTAGAGGGAGCTTTACTCTGTATCTAACCCCGTGCTGTACCTGTCCTGGGAGTGTTTGATAGGGACAGTGTAGAGGGAGCTTTACTCTGTATCTAACCCCGTGCTGTACCTGTCCTGGGAGTGTTTGATGGGGGACAGTGTAGAGGGAGCTTTACTCTGTATCTAACCCCGTGCTGTACCTGTCCTGGGAGTGTTTGATGAGTGACAGTGTAGAGGGAGCTTTACTCTGTATCTAACCCCGTGCTGTACCTGTCCTGGGAGTGTTTGATGAGTGACAGCGTAGAGGGAGCTTTACTCTGTGCCGAATGAAGTATGAGGAACGGTTGAGGACTCTGGGTCTGTACTCGTTGGAGTTTAGAAGGATGAGGGGAGGGATCTTATTGAAACTTACAGGATACTGCGAGGCCTGGATAGAGTGGACGTGGAGAGGATGTTTCCACTAGTAGGAAAAACCAGAACCAGAGGGCATAACCTCAGGCTAAAGGGACGATCCTTTAAAACAGAGATGAGGAGGAATTTCTTCAGCCAGAGAGTGGTGAATCTGTGGAACTCTTTGCCGCAGAAGGCTGTGGAGGCCGGGTCATTGAGTGTCTTTAAGACAGAGATAGGTAGGTTCTTGATGAATAAGGGGATCAGGGGTTATGGGGAGAAGGCAGGAGAATGGGGGATGAGAAAAATATCAGCCATGATTGAATGGTGGAGCAGACTCGATGGGCCGAGTGGCCTCATTCTGCTCCTATGTCTTATGGAGATGATTTGTTTTTGACGTACCGGAGTTTGGTCAAGAAATGGGAGTTGGCGGGGAATTAAGCCTTTCTGGTGAGTTCCAGAAATTCCATTCTGCTTTGGTTCCTCAGGAAAGCTTTCTTCGCCTGCCAGGAAAGTTTGAGTGAATAATCCAGAAATTTTCGCCGCGTGATTCCTTCTGCAGTTAGTGGGAGATTGGGACGGAGGCAGTGGAATTATTTGGTGCTGACTTGCACAAGACTAGATGTCTGGATGTTTAATGAGGTCTGGAGGGGCCTAGATTAAGCATTCGGGCCCTCGTGCCAAATGTTTTCTTTTCCAATTTTGGCCAGGCCAAACTGGGAATTTCTGAGGTAAACCTGACTCCAAAAGTCTGCCTCTGTCTCTTGGAGAAATTACGACTTCCATTTTTTCCTATTTTCAACTCTCTGGCAAGTTTTTATTTCGGGAGGGAAGCTTGAGGTGGCACCTTGAGGAAGGACTTCAGGTGAGTGCCCCTCCAGAATGAGGAGACTCCCTCCCCCAGCATTCCCGAGAGCCGGACAGATTCGGACTTGGACACGAGGCTTTGCCGTGCTGTGGAGCCTTTCTTGCTCAGAGTGCTGCACTTTTACTCTGTATCTAACCCCGTGCTGTACCTGTCCTGGGAGTGTTTGATGGGGGACAGTGTAGAGGGAGCTTTACTCTGTATCTAACCCCGGGCTGTACCTGTCCTGGGAGTGTTTGATGGGGACAGTGTAGAGGGAGTTTTACTCTGTATCTAACCCCGTGCTGTCCCTGTCCTGGGAGTGTTTGATGGGGGACAGTGTAGAGGGAGCTTTACTCTGTATCTAACCCCGTGCTGTACCTGTCCTGGGAGTGTTTGATGGGGACAGTGTAGAGGGAGCTTTACTCTGTATCTAACCCCGTGCTGTACCTGTCCTGGGAGTGTTTGATGGGGGACAGTGTAGAGGGAGCTTTACTCTGTATCTAACCCCGTACTGTACCTGTCCTGGGAGTGTTTGATGGGGACAGTGTAGAGGGAGCTTTACTCTGTATCTAACCCCGTGCTGTACCTGTCCTGGGAGTGTTTGATGGGGGACAGTGTAGAGGGAGCTTTACTCTGTATCTAACCCCGTGCTGTACCTGTCCTGGGAGTGTTTGATGGGGGACAGTGTAGAGGGAGCTCTACTCTGTATCTAACCCCGTGCTGTACCTGTCCTGGGAGTGTTTGATGGGGGACAGTGTAGAGGGAGCTTTACTCTGTATCTAACCCCGTGCTGTACCTGTCCTGGGAGTGTTTGATGGGGGTCAGTGTAGAGGGAGCTTTACTCTGTATCTAACCCCGTGCTGTACCCGTCCTGGGAGTGTTTGATGGGGACAGTGTAGAGGGAGCTTTACTCTGTATCGAACCCCGTGCTGTACCTGTCCTGGGAGTGTTTGATGGGGGACAGTGTAGAGGGAGCTTTACTCTGTATCTAACCCCGTGCTGTCCCTGTCCTGGGAGTGTTTGATGGGGGACAGTGCAGAGGGAGCTTTACTCTGTATCTAACCCCGTGCTGTACCTGTCCTGGGAGTGTTTGATAGGGACAGTGTAGAGGGAGCTTTACTCTATATCTAACCCCGTGCTGTACCTGTCCTGGGAGTGTTTGATGGGGGACAGTGTAGAGGGAGCTTTACTCTGTATCTAACCCCGTGCTGTCCCTGTCCTGGGAGTGTTTGATAGGGACAGTGTAGAGGGAGCTTTACTCTGTATCTAACCCCGTGCTGTACCTGTCCTGGGAGTGTTTGGTGGGGGACAATGTAGAGGGAGCTTTACTCTGTATCTAACCCTGTGCTGTACCTGTCCTGGGAGTGTTTGATGGGGGGACAGTGTAGAGGGAGCTTTACTCTGTATCTAACCCCGTGCTGTACCTGTCCTGGGAGTGTTTGATGGGGGGACAGTGGAGAGGGAGCTTTACTCTGTATCTCACCCCGTGCTGTACCTGTCCTGGGAGTGTTTGATGGGGGGACAGTGTAGAGGGAGCTTTACTCTGTATCTAACCCCGTGCTGTACCTGTCCTGGGAGTGTTTGATGGGGACAGTGTAGAGGGAGCTTTACTCTGTATCTAACCCCGTGCTGTACCTGTCCTGGGAGTGTTTGATGGGGGGACAGTGTAGAGGGAGCTTTACTCTGTATCTAACCCCGTGCTGTACCTGTCCTGGGAGTGTTTGATGGGGGACAGTGTAGAGGGAGCTTTACTCTGTATCTAACCCCGTGCTGTACCTGTCCTGGGAGTGTTTGATGGGGGACAGTGTAGAGGGAGCTTTACTCTGTATCTAACCCCGTGCTGTACCTGTCCTGGGAGTGTTTGATGGGGGGACAGTGTAGAGGGAGCTTTACTCTGTATCTAACCCCGTGCTGTACCTGTCCTGGGAGTGTTTGATGGGGGACACTGTAGAGGGAGCTTTATTCTGTATGTGGTAGTGACACCTCTGCAAGAGGGGT
>NW_027590488.1:297755-304627 GCF_964213995.1 Mustelus asterias
AGGGAGTTCCAGGATTGTTATTGGACATCAGTCAGTCCCCGTGTGTGTGGGGTAGGTACACCCACACCGCTGTTAGGGAGGGAGTTCCAGGATTGTTATTGGACATCAGTCAGTCCCCGTGTGTGGGGTAGGTACACCCACAGTGCTGTTAGGGTGGGAGTTCTAGGATTGTTATTGGACATCAGTCAGTCCCTGTGTGTGGGGTAGGTACACCCACAGTGCTGTTAGGGAGGGAGTTCCAGGATTGTTATTGGACATCAGTCCGTCCCCGTGTGTGGGGTAGGTACACCCACAGTGCTGTTAGGGAGGGGGTTCCAGGATTGTAATTGGACATCAGTCCGTCCCCATGTGTGGGGTAGGTACACCCACAGTGCTGTTAGGGAGGGAGTTCCAGGATTGTTATTGGATATCAGTCAGTCCCTGTGTGTGGGGTAGGTACACGCACAGTGCTGTTAGGGAGGGAGTTCCAGGATTGTTATTGGACATCAGTCAGTCCCCGTGTGTGGGGTAGGTACACCCACGGCGCTGTTAGGGAGGGAGTTCCGGGATTGTTATTGGACATCAGTCAGTCCCCGTGTGTGGGGTAGGTACACCCACAGTGCTGTTAGGGAGGGAGTTCCAGGATTGTTATTGGACATCAGTCAGTCCCCGTGTGTGTGGGGTAGGTACACCCACAGTGCTGTTAGGGAGGGAGTTCCAGGATTGTTATTGGACATCAGTCAGTCCCCGTGTGTGGGGTAGGTACACCCACAGTGCTGTTAGGGAGGGGGTTCCAGGATTCCGGTAGATATTGTGGATAAATGTGAGGTTATCCACTTTGGTCGCAATAATAGGGAGACAGATTATTATTTGAATGGGTGTAAATTGAGAGAGGCGGATACTCAGCGAGACCTTGGAGTCCTCGTGCATCAGTCGCTGAAAGTAAGCGCGCAGGTACAGCAGGCAGTAAAGAAGGCAAATGGTATGTTGGCCTTCATAGCGAGAGGATTTGAGTATAGGGATAGGGATGTTTTGCTGCAATTGTACAGGGCGTTGGTGAGGCCACACCTGGAGTATTGTGCGCAGTTTTGATGTCCTTATCTGAGGAAGGATGTCCTTGCTATAGAGGGAGCGCAGCGCAGGTTTACCAGGCTGATTCCTGGGATGGCAGGTCTGTCATATGAGGAGAGTCTAAGTCGGTGAGGATTATATTCACTGGAGTTTAGAAGAGTGAGAGGGGATCTCATAGAAACTTATAAAATTCTAACAGGGTCGATTCAGAAAGAATGTTCCCGATGGTGGGGGGAGTCCAGAACGAGGGGGTCAGAGTTTGAGGATAAGGGGTAAACCTTTTAGGACTGAGGTGAGGAGAAATTTCTTCACCCAGAGGGTGGTGAATGTGTGGAATTCACTCCCACAGAAAGTAGCTGAGGCCAAAACGTTGTGTGATTTCAAGAAGGAATTAGATATCGCTCTTGGGGCGAAAGGGATCGAGGGATATGCAGGGGATCAGGATATTGAATTTGATAGTCAGCCGCGAATTCATAATGAATGGCAGAGCAGGCTGGAAGGGCCGATTGGCCTCCTCCTTCTCTGAATAACGCTGAGGGAAAAGGCAGCCATGTTTTTCTGCCTCACTCTCAGAGCAGGCTTCACTGGACGCAGTAGGCCGGATGGGCTGAAGGGCCTCCTTCAGCTTGGCTGTGTTACAGAGGCCATCTTCGGGGGAGGAGAGGGAGGGAGGAAATGGCCTCAGATGAAAAACGAAGCCAGTCCCAATTATTCACGGTTCCAAACCTGTCACTGCCAATTAGCTTCAGGAGTTGGATTCGGAGAGTCTGGAATTTGGACCCGCGGGTGTTGAAGAAAGCATCGGTTAAATGGCTGGAAAGGTTCGTTGAGGCAAAGGTGAAAGGGCAAAGGGTCAAATAAAACAAATCTCCAGATCCGGGAGGTTACAATCTCCTGGGAAATGTGGAAGAGGCCCTCAGCTCTGACCCTCCCACAGTGCGGCGCTCCCTCAGCACTGACCCTCCCACAGTGCGGCGCTCCCTCAGCTCTGACCCTCCCACAGTGCGGCGCTCCCTCAGCACTGACCCTCCCACAGTGCGGCGCTCCCTCAGCACTGACCCTCCCACAGTGCGGCGCTCCCTCAGCACTGACCCTCCCACAGTGCGGCGCTCCCTCAGCTCTGACCCTCCCACAGTGCGGCGCTCCCTCAGCACTGACCCTCCCACAGTGCGGCGCTCCCTCAGCACTGACCCTCCCACAGTGCGGCGCTCCCTCAGCACTGACCCTCCCACAGTGCGGCGCTCCCTCAGCACTGACCCTCCCACAGTGCGGCGCTCCCTCAGCACTGACCCTCCCACAGTGCGGCGTTCCCTCAGCACTGACCCTCCCACAGTGCGGGCGCTCCCTCAGCACCAACCCTCCCACAGTGCGGCGCTCCCTCAGCACTGACTCTCCCACAGTGCGGCGCTCCCTCAGCACTGACCCTCCCACAGTGCGGCGCTCCCTCAGCACTGACCCTCCCACAGTGCGGCGCTCCCTCAGCACTGACCCTCCCACAGTGCGGCGCTCCCTCAGCACCGACCCTCCCACAGTGCGGCGCTCCCTCAGCACTGACCCTCCCACAGTGCGGCGCTCCCTCAGCACTGACCCTCCCACAGTGCGGCGCTCGCTCAGCACTGACCCTCCCACAGTGCGGCGCTCCCTCAGCACTGACCCTCCCACAGTGCGGCGCTCGCTCAGCACTGACCCTCCCACAGTGCGGCGCTCCTCAGCACTGACCCTCCCACAGTGCGGCGCTCGCTCAGCACCGACCCTCCCACAGTGCGGCGCTCCCTCAGCACTGACCCTCCCACAGTGCGGCGCTCCCTCAGCACCGACCCTCCCACAGTGCGGCGCTCCCTCAGCACTGACCCTCCCACAGTGCGGCGCTCCCTCAGCACTGACCCTCTCACAGTGCGGTGCTCCCTCAGCACTGACCCTCCCACAGTGCGGTGCTCCCTCAGCACTGACCCTCCCACAGCGCGGCGCTCCCTCAGCACTGACCCTCCCACAGTGCGGCGCTCCCTCAGCACTGACCCTCCCACAGTGCGGCGCTCGCTCAGCACTGACCCTCCCACAGTGCGGCGCTCCCTCAGCACTGACCCTCCCACAGTGCGGCGCTCGCTCAGCACTGACCCTCCCACTGTGCGGCGCTCCCTCAGCACTGACCCTCCCACAGTGCGGCGCTCGCTCAGCACCGACCCTCCCACAGTGCGGCGCTCCCTCAGCACTGACCCTCCCACAGTGCGGCGCTCGCTCAGCACTGACCCTCCCACAGTGCGGCGCTCCCTCAGCACTGACCCTCCCACAGTGCGGCGCTCCCTCAGCACCGACCCTCCCACAGTGCGGCGCTCCCTCAGCACTGACCCTCCCACAGTGCGGCGCTCTCTCAGCACTGACCCTCCCACAGTGCGGCGCTCCCTCAGCACTGACCCTCCCACAGTGCGGCGCTCTCTCAGCAGTGACAAGATGAGACAAGGGAAGACTTGGGGTTATTGGAAGGGCAGAGGAGGGCGTTGCAGTCGAAGGCTGCATGGGAGGAGGTGGAAGAGAGTATTTAGTTCGTTGACACTGCGATTACTGAGCCTGTATGAAACTCGTGCCTGATCTCATGTGGATGATTCAGAGTTTAAATGCTTTCCTTGTAGATTCTCCGAGGCAGGGTTAAGATATTTGACAGATGATCGTGAGGGGGCCCCCCACTCCGCGCCGACTCAGAGCGAATCGTTTGAGCTGTTTAAACAGAGGAATTGGCTCCTCTGGTCTCTAGGGGTTGGAGAAGCCTGGAGCGCTAGGCCGGAGAGAGCCAGATGCTTCCTGCGTGGATCTGCACTTCAATCCGATTAATCCCCTGGACTTCCTTCTTCCTCCAACCACCCCCCCACCCGTCTCCTCCCCTCCCCGCCTGCACTCCCTCCAGGTAAAGGCCCAGGCAGGAACCGGCTGAGTAGGCCCAGTTTGCCAAAATGAAGCCTGAGTTGGCGCTAACTCCCAGGTTGTCTGTTCGCTGGAATGCGGGCAGTTGTCAAGGACTCTATCCCCTCATCACCCACCCCCAACGGGCTTTTAAAGGACGTGGAAGCTTTGGAGAGGCAGAGGGTGATGACGGAAGGCTGCTTTAGTGACTGGAAGCTCGTGATTTGATTTATTATTGTCCCTTTTTTATATATTTATAAAGTTTATTTCTCAGTGTCATAAGTAAGGCTGACATTAACACTGCAATGAAGTTACTGTGAAAACCCCCTTGTCGCCACACTCCTGTTCGGGTTACACTGAGGGAGAATTTAGCACGGCCAATCCACCCTAACCAGCACGTTTTTCAGACTGTGGGAGGAAACCGGAGCACCCGGAGGAAACCCACGCAGACACGGGGAGAACGTGCAGACTCCACACAGACAGTGACCCGAGCCGGGAATCGAACGCGGGTCTCTGGAGCTGAGAAGGCAGCAGTGCTAACCCACTGTGATACCCCAATATTGGGATACAGTGAAAAGTATTGTTTCTTGCGCGCTATACAGACAAAGCATACCATTCATAGAGTACATAGATTTGATTTATTATTGTCACATGTATTGGGATACAGTGAAAAGTATTGTTTCTTGCGCGCTATACAGACAAAGCATACCGTTCATAGAGAAGGAAAGGAGAGAGTGCAGAATGTAGTGTTACAGTCACAGCTAGGGTGTAGAGAAAGATCAGCTTAATGCGAAGTAGGTCCATTCAAAAGTCTGAGGGCAGCAGGGAAGAAGCTGTTCTTGAGTCGGTCGGTACGTGACCTCAGACTTTTGTATCTTTTTCCCGACGGAAGAAGGTGGAAGAGAGAATGTCCGGGGTGCGTGGAGGGTCCTTGATTATGCCGGCTGCTTTTCCCAGAGGCAGTGGGAAGTGTAGACGGAGTCAATGGATGGGAGGCTGGTTTGCGTGATGGGACTGGGCTACATTCACAACCTTTTGTAGTTCCTTGCGGTCTTGGGCAGAGCAGGAGCCCATACCAAGCTGTGATACATCCGGAAAGAATACTTTCTATGGGGCATCTGTAAAGGTTGGTGAGAGTCGTAGCGGACATGCCAAATTTCCTTAGTCTTCTGAGAAAGTAGAGGCATTGGTGGGGCTTTCTTAACTATAGTGTCGGCGTGGGGGGACCAGGACAGGTTGTTGGTGATCTGGACACCTGAAGCTCTGGTCGATTTCTGCTTCGTCCCGTTGATGTAGACAGGAGCATGTTCTCCTTTACGCTTCCTGAAGTCGATGACAATCTCCTTCGTTTTGTTGACATTGAGGGAGAGATTATTGTTGCCGCACCAGTTCACCAGATTCTCAATCTCATTCCTGTACTCTGTCTCGTCATTGTTGGGCTGGGATTTGAGGTGTGTTGGTGAAGACGCGATGGGCTGAATGGCCTCTTCTGCTCTGTGCGATTCTATGAGATTCTGGTCTCGAGGGTGAGGGAGAAGTCGGATAAACTGGGACTGTTTTCGTTGGAAAGATGGACGCTGAGGGGAGACCTGTTAGAGGCCTACAAAAGGGTGAGAGGCACAGACAGGGTGAAAGCTTTTCCCCCAGGGTGGAAGTGTCAATTACGCGGGGGGGCACAGATTCAAGGTGACGGGGGGGGTGGGGGAAGGTTTAAGGGAGACAGTCGTGAACTCTCACCCCTCCCTCCCACACCCTGTTGGTGAGAAAAGAGGTTAAAGGCCTCTCACAGCTCTGACAGTGGCCGCCAGCTTGGTGGAACGCTCCAACCTGTTTTTCTGGCAAGTCCCGACCTGTCCTCTGCCTGAGTGATTCATCGGTAACTCAATCCCCCGTCTGTCAAGAGGATTTAATTTCAGAATTGTAACCTCCCCTCCTTAATCCCGAGTTCCAAAATGGCCGCCAGGGGCGGGAGTGGCAGAACGTGAGGCTGTTCGGCCCATCTGCTCAGTGCTAGACTCCCCACATTCTCACCCCACCACTCTCCCCCCGTGGGAGCGAGTCCCACATTCTCCCCCACTCCCCACCGTGGAAGTGAGTCCCACATTCTCCCCCACTTCCCCCCGTGGGAGCGAGTCCCCACATTCTCCCCCCACTCCCCCCGTGGGAGCAAGTCCCACATTCTCCCCCACTCCCCCCATGTGGGAGCGAGTCCCACATTCTTCCCCACTCCCTATGGGAGCGAGTCCCACATTCTCCCCCCATTCCCCCCCGTGGGAGCAAGTCCCACATTCTCCCCCACTCCCCCCATGTGGGAGCGAGTCCCACATTCTTCCCCACTCCCTATGGGAGCGAGTCCCACATTCTCCCCCACTCCCCCCGTGTGGGAGTGAGTCCCACATTCTCCCCCACTCCCCGTGGGAGCGAGTCCCACATTCTCCCCCACTCCCCCTGTGGGAGCGAGTCCCACATTCTCCCCACTCCCCCTGTGGGAGCGAGTCCCACATTCTCCCCCACTCCCCCCGTGGGAGCGAGTCCCACATTCTCCCCCACTCCCCCGTGGGAGCGAGTCCCACATTCTCCCCCCACTCCCCCCGTGGGAGGAAGTCCCACATTCTCCCCCACTCCCCCCGTGGGAGCGAGTCCCACATTCTCCCCCCACTCCCCCCGTGGGAGCTGGAGTCCCACATTCTCCCCCACTCCCCCCGTGGGAGCGAGTCCCACATTCTCCCCCACTCCCCCCGTGGGAGCGAGTCCCACATTCTCCCCCACTCCCCCGTGGGAGCGAGTCCCACATTCTCCCCCCACTCCCCCCGTGGGAGGAAGTCCCCACATTCTCCCCCACTCCCCCCGTGGGAGCGAGTCCCACATTCTCCCCCCCACTCCCCCCCGTGGAGGAAGTCCCACATTCTCCCCCCACTCCCCCCGTG